>NW_010125640.1:50509-55786 GCF_000699245.1 Pterocles gutturalis | reverse complement strand
CCGGCACTTTCGAGACAAAGCGATTTTTACTAAAAAAGGAACTTGGAGCATTTCAAGTCCGTCGAGGGCTGCAGAGGCCGTGCCGGCTCTGTCTGCATCCCCGGAGGAGGAGGAGGAGGCAGCGGGAGGAAGACAGACGGCAGCAGGGACCCTGCTCCCCCGGAGCGGCCCGGGGACCCCAGGGGATACCCCCCAGCAGGGTTGGGAGAAGCAAACCCGAGGCTCAACCCGGCGTTGGGTTGTTGGTCCCGCCGAGGAGCAGCAGGCGATGGGGGGACATCGGTTCCTCTGCTCCGTTCCCTGTCCCCTGCCTCTTGGCACTGGATGTTGGTGGGGTACGAACCCCCTCTCGGTGTGTGTCTGCGACCCACCCGTGCCATGGGACCCCCGACTGCCTGGGTACTGCCGTGGGGAGCAGCACTCCCAAAAATAAAGTTCTAGCTCCATGGAAAATATTAGCAAATTATAACATTTCCCTTTATAACTGTGCTGCAGACGGCCTTTCCAGCTCGCTGTAAAGCATGCTTGCTTTTTTCTTTCTGTCCCTCAGTGTGACTTGACAAGTTTCGTGGTTTGTTTTTTTTTTTTTTGTTTTGTTTTTTTTTAATGTGCAGGTTTATTTTATGTCACTGAGCACTGGCAAGGACAGAGAGGCTTTTAAATTGCAGTAATCTGGATTCTAGAAATAACAAGCTACAAAGGTCCGTGATAAATGTGGAGCATGCGATATCTGCAAAAACAAGTACTCTGTGTTCTTTAAAAGATCGTTTGGATAATAGTGACATAACCTGAGTACCCAGTCGTGGTCCAATTTAATCAGCAAATATACCTCTGGAGCAGAACCATCTAACTTCGGAAAAGAAACAGAAGTGCAGTCATCACCAGTAGGAGAAATTAATGCATTCCACTTAGACAAAGATTAATTATTATGAATCAGTCCAAAAATACATTTGCCCCAAGTGGGAGTACACTCTCTTCTATTCATCAAGTTGCTTTCAAATAATCATTAAACATGTTAAGACAGAAGACAATTTTGTTCACCCTAACTCAACACTGCTGAAAGTTACAAAAATGACAACCTTTTTTAACATCTGGAGCGTTTTGACCAAGAGTAGATGCCCAAAACTGTGACAGGCAGAACATCTGCTGGAAGCAATGTGCATAGGTGCAGAGGACTCTGTTAATTCTAGTATATTTTGTGTTAGAGTTCTCCTGTCAGTGTTGATTTTTCCATATTATTTTTATCTTAAGTTCATAAAATTAAATTTGCTACTAATTTTGTCCTGTTAAGGGCCTCAGCTGTACTCTGGATGGCATCTCAAAGGGTAATAAAGCAGATTTAAAGCCAAAAGTCACCTCAGTTGTATGTTTTGGGGAAAAGTGAACATGATGGTTTTGGGAAGGGTGTGAGTAGCAGTCTTAGTAAGACCTGCCTTTGCACAGGGGTTCTCCTATTAAAGATGCCCCAGAAGGAAGATGATTTTTGTTTGGTTTTGGTGGGACAAATATGTGATAAGGCAGACTGGTTTATTAACAGCAGGCTTGGTCCCCCTGCATCACCAGTCGCTTACACTTGATTTTTCCATTCGTCTCTGGGTAGTCCCTGGTAGATGTGTCCTGGTGGCAATGCTCTGGTAGAACATTGCTTTGGGTAAGGTAATGTGCAAGAACCAGAACTTAGTCAAAATAAAATTATTTTGTCATTTACAAAGAAAAAAGTGCAAAATTAAAGGACAACGGAAAGCAACTATGTTACTAATTGGGAAATATTATTTTTTTATTAAATACATGTGTACAGAAAGTTTCTCCCATGAAACATTCCCCAAACCATCACTCCATATTCATGGTTCAGCACTCCTGGTGGGATAGGAATGAGAAACTTCTTCCCATTTGCTTTGCAGAAGCAGGGTGAGGCATAAAGCAGGCGAATATAGTCTATTATTTAATCAGCAGAACCCCAGATGTTGCTGAGGTTGACTTCACAGCTACCTTTATCTGGGACACTATGAGATGGCCTTCTAATGTTTTAGCAGTCTTCCTTTTCTCCAGTGTTAAAGCATCTTATAATTTAGGGCTCAGTCCTCATCCAGCCCAAGCAGTGCTGGTAGTCGGTGTTTCCACTGACACTTTTTCCATTACAAAACAATGTTCTACCCAAACACACTTTGTTTGACACCAATAAATCAGGGCAGCTCTTTTAATCATACCCAAGACTAAACTAGGCCAATTTTTTTTTTAGAGCTTATAAAATTTGGTGACTTTTCAAAGAAAACTTTTTTTTTTTTTTTTAAGTGGCACAGTCCAGCACTCCCTGTTCCTGGCAGCAGCTCAGAAGTTCTCTGAGAAATGCATCTCTTGTGGCAGTTCTGACCCAAATGAAATCAAGAAGCCTCGGAAATCTCACAGGAGATGGATTTTTGTGAGTTTTCCAATTTAAACAGGTGGAGATAAACCAAGATAAGTGTCTGAGATAGATCTGCAACATGTGGAAGGTTCATCTGTAACTAGAAATGTCTGCCTTTATTTTTATGGCCTTACCCTTTTGCTGAGATATGCCTACAGGCACTTGATTAACGGTGGAGAGAGTTATGTAAATGAATGAATGGGGACAATAGATGTAGTAGAAAGAAACCTTCATTCTTAACTTTGACAAATCCTAGCTTTCCAAAGGAAAGATTCTTTTAATCGGCCAGATAGTGCCTCAGGATGGGTTTGAAATGACAGGGGAAGGATCTTCACAAACCCAGCAATTCTGAGCTTTTCCCAGGCAGCAGCAATGATAAAAAAACCTCACGTAATGCTTGTTTCTGTTACTTAGATATTTCAAATGTGTTGCTTCAAATCAGCTCTTGAGTTCTCCTACCATATTCATACAGCAAAAAGAGAAACAGACAACATCTTTATCTTCAGAACAGCTTTCTCAAGTCACACCACCATTTATTTTATGACTCCAATATACTCTGTATTTCCTTTTCTCCATTTCTTCATTACCACCTCAACATTAGCAAGTGTTGCTAAGTAACATTCTACAGACCCCTATAATTTTGCTACATGACGGCACTATGACCATGCATTAATACTTCACAAAGGCAGTAACTATCAGCAATAACCACTATATTACTTTAAGGGAAACCACGGTACTTTCTCGTTATGGCTGTATATGCTTCCGAATTGCAACAGTCACCAGGGAAATTCACCATTGCTGGAAGCTGAGATGAATAAATTCCCCCGTGGATTTACAGAAATATCAATGCTTCTCTCACATAATGGATGTGTGCAATGAGTTTAGCTGCGACTCATTTCTCTTGCATATTAAATAGCGAGCACATGGGTTTGTGCTGCTGCTGGCTGAGTACCTGCTGCGGGCGATGCGCATTTGCCGCAGTCGCTGTGCCAGCAGCACGGTGAGGGCACCCGCAGAATCAGCAGTGTGGCACCGAGACAGCTGTCCATTGGCTGGGTTGTAGGCAGCGATGGGACAGCATGATGATTCAGACATGTTGGAGATCTCTGGTCAATCCTAGGCGCTCTTGTAAACTGCTTCTCCATGGATGATGTCAAGTTGTCAGCACACAGAGTGGCTGGGAAGAAGATGATCTTGCAAGGCTTGGCCCCTTGGTGTTTTGGTCATGGGTCAGCCCCTTGGGTGTAGATGGAAATTGCTAGGTAAGGGTGAGAAGTCCTGGAGAAGGTCACCTACAGAAATTTGATAGCCTAAAAGGTTCAACAGCAATAGGAAGGCACTTGCCTGAAGATGGGTGGGATGAAAAGACATACACCAAGAAATATTTTAGCTTAATTCCTGCCTAAAATGTTTCACTGGTCTTAACCAGCAAGGACAGATGAAAATCCACATCTCAAGCAAGAGGTGATGATGATGCTGGAGTGGGATAAAGCTTATGAGCTGGGTCCCAACGTACACAGAGTTCAGAGGGAGTTTTCTGCCTGCATAAAATTTGAGAAGCCAGACATATAATTACTATGAAAAAAAAAGAATCATTTTTCATCCTTTTCATTCTGTGGTAAAAGAAACTAAAGGAAAAACAAACACCTTTAATAATTTCAGAATGTTGCACTTTGTCATCAATCTCAATTTGGCATAATGAGCCTTGCAGGAAGTTCAAAAACTGCCGTGGGATGAAAATGGGCTTCAGGGATGCTGGGCATTGCAGAAACGTAGTTTAAATTGTGCCAGATAGTGCTTGCCTCAACCTTTATGATATATTACTATTAAGCTTGTTCTAAAGTGGAGACCATATGTGTGCATGAGCATGTGTATACTTACATATACACATGTATATACAGAGAGTACATGCGTGTGCATGCTGCTGCATGCATGTTCATACACAGGCACAGATGTATTTGATGGCAAAGGGAACAGAGTCCTTCAACAAACATTTAAAAATTTAATTTTGTATCTACTGTTTTCCCTGTTTTGCTTGGTTGAAGGCCTAGTGTTTACGTGTTTCATTATATAATTAAATTTTCCTCTCTCTAAAGGAACAGACGGGTTTGCCATGTTCAATAAAGTAATGACACATAGAATAAATCTTTCTGTTGGAATAACTGCATGATATTAAACCCGTGTTTTATCTTATCCTTACCATGTACTCCAGTTTCTTTAAATGTATCTTTGTAGCAACCAAACTAGCCATAAATTAGTCATGACGATATTACAGCTGAATTTAATTTCAGAGTCTCTCAGCAAGTTGTTAAGGGTTTCTTGCCTAGGTCACTCCTGAGGAAATTTGAAAACTCTGGTATGATTTATGAATATTGCTATATGGCTAGAGTATAAAAGGCTGTGGGGAATACAAGCACATAAACCTCTGTTTAATTCTGTTCCAATAAAAATTTCATTTCTTATAGCAAAATAAACATGTAAATCAATGTTTAATGATTCTGTTGTTTTATTGCGCAACATATTATTTGCCTTTAAACATCCAAGCCAAGTAAAATCTGGGACCCTGCTCATTTTTGTTGAAACATAATTAGTTAGCAATTAGACCTATTTTACAGAGGTCGCTTCCTTCAACAGCATTCATAATGAAATATAAGAGAAGAAAGTCCAAGAACAAAAGGCCTGGCTTCTCATTTACCCCATATACAAATACATTAGCCCTATTAGCCAATTTTTCTGAATTTTACAAAACTGTCTAAAGGGTAATTAGTTTCCTAAAATTACAATACCATCAGCATTCAATTTCAGAGATACTGTTACCTTGAGACTTTTTGAACAAGTCGCATGGACATACAACTTCTATTCCTCTCATCATG
>NW_010125640.1:36015-50498 GCF_000699245.1 Pterocles gutturalis | reverse complement strand
GGAAAGAGTCCCATCAGTATTAAACCCTTTTAGCTAATGGAATGGCAAATGGCCAATGGTGAGGAGAAGAGGTTAACAAAGTTAAAACTTCAGCCATTTTTTGCCAAATCACAAGCTCATCAAAACTCTAGACTTATATTAATCACCCGCTGAAGATCCAGCTCTCCTTTAAGAATCTAAGTGCATAGGACCTTCACAAGTAGGAACATGGTGGCATTTTGCAGGATCTGGCCATTGCTGTCTGTAGGCACAGTGTCCTGCTGGCTTTTGCAATATCATGCAATGAAAATGTCTCTTGCACTAGTGAATGGACAACTTCCTAAGCTACTACCATTTCTAATTTATCGTAGGTGCACAAACATTAGTTTCTCAAAAATATTGCACACATTTATTGATCACTGGGAGGCAGTAATCCCCAAACTTAACTAAGTTTTCTCTTGGACATATTGCCTGATCTTAGGTGAGTCACTTAATCTTTCTTTCTCTCTCTGTTTTGCTGTATATAAAAGTAGGATAATATTGCCTCACATCAACTGCTGAATAAAGCAACATTCAACACAAAAAGCTGATGTGGGATTAATATTTCTAAAGTACTCTATTGCTGAAAAATGCCATCAGCCCTAAGTATATGCTACCATAATTATAGTATACAATGGAAATCAGGCAGCTAGGCATATATTCTTGTGCCAGCCTTTGTCTCTGCTACCTGACTTCGCATGTACATGTCCAATGGAAATGAGATTTGAAAATTAAAGTGTCCTTGAAACTAGATTAGAAACTTTCAGCCAATGGGGAATGTCCATCAATGCCTGTCTGGGGCTACTACCAGTTTCCTCCAGCTGTCTCTGTCTGATTTTGTTGCTTTCATGTGCCAAAATCCACCATTCTGGCTCGTAAAGGATGAAGGGACAGCTTTGAGCAAAGGATTGTGGTAGGTCAGGGTGCAGTGGGGTTTGAAGAGACCCTTCAAGGTTCTAACTCACGATGTCTGCCAAAGCCACACACCTGATGATGGCAGAGCAAGAGAAGACAACAATCCTGCCATCTCTGCACACCATCATCCTGTGCCCAACAAGGGGACCCAATGACCCATGCTGCAGCCCCCCTGCCAATTAATTAAATATGTAACTATTCGTTTTGTCTGGAAATTCCCAGACAAAGGATGACCCTTCTTTTTTCCATTCTCAGAGAAAATATTAACCTGATTTTCAGAGGTGACCACTATATACCTTGTGTCAAAGACTTGTACGATGTTTTAATGTGGTATCTTTTGCCACAGAGTGGGAGGAGCAAAGAGCTTTTCAGTACTCCTCAGAGAGCTGAAAAATACTTTTTCTTCTAAACTATGAAGTAATTACAAAGTGCCAAAAATATTAGAATGAATGAGATTGCACTTACACTAAGTATCTGCTGCCTTGAATCTCCTCCCTTTCTTTTCTGGGCTGGGTCTCTTTAGCTCTAACTTTCTTCCACGTGGAAAATACCCTGAAAATCTTGGGCACTATCAGGAAGAAGAAACAGCCTGTGTGCCATTCAGTCACAGGTGGTCCAAGACATTTCTGAAAAATAAGTCACTTTGTTCTCACTGTTGGGCACAAACTGGAACAGTGGGTGAAGCAGGCATTTCTTCTTTTTCTTCCCCCAACTCTGCATTTCCCTGGGGAATTTCTCTAGATCTCGTAGCATCCACCCAAGCAATGTCAGGGTGCAGCTGTACCATGTTAGACCAACTGAACGTGTGTCCCCACTGCCCTCCAGGTTTGTACACCTTTGAGTAGAGGACAGCATTACACAGCTGCTTTGACTGAAGAATCGGTCAATTTGATTGTGTGTTGCTTTATTCTGTAGATGAAAAAACATGGGCTATTAGCTTTCCATAAAATGAACAAGAAAAAAAACCCTAACGAAACAACAGCCTGGAGATAAAAAAGCCCTAAAGTTCCAGAAAATGTCAACTCCAAGAAATGTGGTGGGTGTAAAAACCACAAATTAAGCCTTACATTCATATACAGCATCTACATTTGTTCTGAACAATGCTCAATGGTGAGAGCTGGGAACTCCATGAACACCACCTCCCACTGTGGACATACCTCCCATTCCTGGGGCTGGGCAGGAGCCACCCCTTCCCATGGACATTCCTGCAAAGCCACTGTCTGTTCCTCACATCACTGGGAGGAGTTTTGCTTCTTCTTTAGAAAGCCCTTTCCAGCAGGATGGAAGTGGTCCTGGCTCCAATAGCTGGGGGTACATCTCTAGGCGATGTGTGAACAGGTACCAGACCAGGTCATTGGATATGGTGCCACTTTTTGCACTGCAGAAACTTGTGGGGAGCTGTGGAAGACACTGCCTTGCTCCAGATCTAGCGAGCATTGAGGTTGGTTCATTAGCCTCAGCCTAGAGTACACAGGATTCACCCAATACAAGGGGTGAGGCAATAATTAAGCCTTGCTTCCCATAGTAAGACAGGAGAGGAAGGAAAATGTCGGCTATGTTGCTAATATTGACATAATACCATTCATTAAATACCCACTGAAATTTGACTTAATTTCAGATTAAAAAAAAAGATCAAATTAGACATTTTTTGGCAAACTCTTCTCTAAAATTTGACCAACACTGGGGTTTTTTTGGTTTTTTTATTGTTTTTTTTTCTGAGCAAAAAGACTCTTTTGACAAACTTAAGGAACAAAATGCAAAATCTATTTAGCATGAACATCCTCAGCTCTGCAAGGTCTCTGTAGCAGCTGAAGGTATTACAGAGGCTGTAAGGCACAGAGTGCTTTAAGGTGGAGAAAGTGCTTTTGAACAGGCTGTGTTTTAATATATACAGTCAAAGCAGTACAAACTATTTTAAAAGAAAGGCTTTATAAATATTTGGGTTTATGCAATTGGTGTAAGTCCTCACTGAATCAATGAGTGGAAGTGAAAATTGTTATATAAGCCAGATTTTTCTATGTCCTGTGCTGTTTTGGAAATTAATCTAGATGCTATTATATCTTGCAAAGATGCCAACTATGTATTGGGACTTAAAATTTTCAGTCCTTTCAGAAGACATAAAGCTCACCCCATGTTACTCGTGAAAAACACATGCTTGCCCACCTTCATTACTTTCTCAGAGAGGCTGCATGGCAAGCACACTTAAATCTTTCAACTGAAATTCAAGCAGTTAGAAGGAACTACTGAATTGCTGGCAGCATGAGC
Source organism: Pterocles gutturalis (assembly GCF_000699245.1). NCBI lineage: Eukaryota > Metazoa > Chordata > Aves > Pterocliformes > Pteroclidae > Pterocles > Pterocles gutturalis. Next base: position 47,300 of record NW_010125640.1, on the reverse strand, counting down.
TAATGTTGAACTAATATGAACTTCACGCAAATTTTCACATTTGCCAGAATTGCCGGTTGGGGCTGAACTTGTAGTAACAGGCTTGTCGGAGACCTGCCAGGGGAGTCTCTCTGGCAGGCTGTGAGCTGCAGCTGGAGCTGCCTATTCTTGAATTTGCTCTGAAGTTAGGACACACTTGTGCAGCTCAGCTATAAACTTTCAGATGGAGAGGAGATGGAGAGGAACCCAACAGCTGCGAAGCAGCTGAATGTCAGGATAATCCTAGAGCCAAGTCAAACCTTTGGTGAAACGGCAAAAGTGAAAAGTTTATTGAGACCCAGACTGGATCTAAGCCCATCTCATCTGGGCTGGGGAAGCGGTAGACTCAGGAGAGATGAAAGCATGTAGTTTGCTCATTTTAATGACCGTCTGGGCTGCCCATAGCCAGAAAGACATCTCCACCTCCATGGAGGCACACACATGGGGCTTAGCTCCCACCAGACAGCAGCTCAGTCCATCCCTCCTTCACTGCCTAGCTGACCACTGTCACAGCAGTGAGGTTAAGTTTTCTAGGAAGAAATGTCACCTTAAACCCTTTAAAGACCAAAGAAAAGCCCAACTGGCCAAGCTTCACCAGTTACACAACTGAGTCCAACACAACACATTGCAGTCCTCACAAACTTTGTCTCAGCAAAGACAATGTTTGGGCTTGTCTCGTTTTCAGCTCTCCCAAGTAAAGAAGCTGTTGTTGTTCCCTTAAGAAAGCTCTTCCCAATTCACTGTCCGGAATATTTCCCTAATATTTTGCCAAGAGTTGGATAACAAATGGCTGATGAAACAAATAACAAGATCAGGCCAGAAAGAAGAGAGGAAATGTTTAAAAGGAGGAAAGGGACAAATGAGTCTTCAGAGAATATGAGCTACAGAGAATGCGCTGAGTTTGTGTCTAGTACATTTTGATTCGTTTCCAGTAATTCATGCCCGAGAAACAGAGAGATCAAACATTTATAAAAAACACACCAGCAGAGCCATTGCAGTCAACGGAAAAGTGGATCCAAGTCAAGTGGGGAGAAAAAGCCATGATTTCTAAGTTTTGACAGTCAAAATAGGTTGTCACTGGGCCAACACATGGAATTTTCCCCTTTTAACTTGGGTTGAAAAAAGCAAATAGAATCATTTCTTCTGTTCTTGATCTCTCTGTCCAGAGGATTCCCTCTGCCACTGCTACCCCGCACTGGATGATGCACAGACCTCAGCCAGCACCTTTGGGTCAAGGTCTGTATTTTCTTGTGGAGATGAACAAGGACAGAACTAGCCAGACCTTCAAAGACAAAGTCACCCAGTAGATGCTCTGAAGGCAGCAAGCCTTTCAGCGTGCCCACCACAAGGTCCCCCAGTGAGGCAGTGCCATCGTTGCACTCCAAGAGAGACAGCGAGCATATTGCTGGGAGACACGAGCCATTCCGGACTTGACACTGGAGGTGACTTTGGAGGAGTTCAGAAGCAGCAAATCTAGTGGGAGAGGGGGAAAAAGACAAAGGGGAGACAAAACGAAAATTATGAAAAAGAGAGAATGACAAAAAAACCATCTTGTGTGAAATTTGCATATAAATAATAATAAAATAATGCTCATTTACAGAAACACTATGAATAAGCAGTAGCTGCTTGTTAGTAGCATCTTCCTAGGGCCATTTCCCACATCTGTGTTTTCCATTAAGACTGAGTAACAGCCTCTGGAGCACACACTGTTCTGTGTGCATCTACCCAGTAACTGTGAAAATCAAAACTGTCTGTTACACAAATATTGGGAAATAATTCTCTAGATAAGCTATGCATGTATTCACAAGTAAAGTATGCAGCCATACCAGTCTGCGCACACAAAGCACCCCATTTGTACGTGCAAAATAGGAGCTCGAGGCAGGTCAGTACTTTAAGAGGAGACCAAGCTCTGAACTGGCAACACCAGAACATCAGAACTGTCACTGCCAAATGGCAGCGTAACAACAGCCATCCAAGAAAAGCCATGTCTTAATTTCTGCTCAAGACAGTTTCACCAACCTTCCTCAAGTCGCTTATCCATGAATCCAGAATATAACTCTGACTCTGCTATCTAAAGCATCATTCAGGGAAGCCCGGGTGTTATTGAGCCCTTTAAACCATCACATTTCTACCCTCTTCTGACAGAAGTCACCTAGAAAGTTAAAAACTGTATCCATAGCAGAAAGTTATTTCCCTAATAAAGTTTTTATGAGATTGACATTTTTGTTGCAATTTTGGTACAAAGGGGAAGAGTCAATCTCACACGTACAAATGGAAACTTCAGGTCATAAACACCAGCTGGTTACCAGGGGTATTTCCGCAGCACAAGCTGACAGTAAAGAGTAGCAAAATCTCTAGTTGTAGCAAACAGACATTATAGCTTACTAAACCAGTTCACTGTTGTCTCAGCAATTCTGTTTCTACAAAGTGATTTTTATTTTCCTGGGTTAACCATATCCATATCAATTTTATGGGCGTGGTTCAGATCAAGAACATGCGCCGATAGCTGGAAAATTGCATTTGACCTCTGATTTTCCTTATCTCTTTTCAGCTTTTGTTTTCTCTTAAGTTTAAAGACACTTTCATTAAAGAAATTATTTCCTTTCTTTGGGAGGTTGAATCAGAAGCTGCTAAAATCAGTGAGAGACTTTCCATTAATTTAGTGGGGCTTTACGTTAGACTTTCAATTAGAAACAGTAAGCGTAGAAGTATAAAGAAACTAAAGATAAAGGAGAGGGGAGCAGGAGGTGGAAATGTCTCATGAACATTCACAAACCTCTAAGGTTTCATTTGGCTTTACGTTAAGTTTAGGTCAAAGGTTTGGGTCAGCTTTTGTTCTCCTTAGTCCCCACTTGCTCTGATCTTCTTTTCCAGACTGGGAATCTTGACAGATGCACTGTGAAAAGGGAAAAATTGGCCTGAAAAGCTGGACTCAAGACCAGCTAGAAGCAGAATGATGAGGCAACTGCTTTGCAGTTTGTTTTTGTGTCACAGAGACTGTAATTCCCTCCGATAAAGTAGCGCAGCATCTGAGTGAACCCTGCAGACATTTTAGAGGAATGTACTTAGAGGTCCACAATATGATTAACTTTCTTGCTTGGCATCTCCTGCAACTCACTTCAATGGTGACAAGCGGCAAAACTGAGTTTTAGGACAGTGCCATGCCCTGAGGAAGATGCGTTGGCTGGGTGTGCCACTTGTAAAACTATTCACTTGGGGACAGTGTTTTGTTGACCAGTGGCAAAGTGCAAAGTCTCCCACAGGGAGATGGATCGCTTGTCCTCCAAAGGTCGCAGGGTTCCAGGATGGCAAAACTGCTGTCCCTACCAGCCTTCGCTTTGCATTGAGAGGAGAGGGGTGAGGCAGCAAGGAGAGGATTTTGGCACTCATTGCAGAGACACCAATAAGGCAACTCCATAAGGAGAGATAGTATCTTCAGGGTTTGTTTGGGTTTTGGGGGTTTTTTTTGTTGTTTTGGTTTGTTTTTTTTTAATTTATAGATATCCTGGGAAAATCAGAGCATCTTCTTGGCACATATTTTAGGTTGCTTCAAAGGTGAGCACAAGTTAAAAAAAAATTACTGAATTTAACTGAGTTATGTTAATCAATTGGACAATTTGAGAGGGAGAATGGTAAGGGGTGGGGGGAGTATGCTGGTACCTGGAGAGGAAAGAAGGATGTTGGTGAGCAGAAGTTGATAAAATCACTGGGGGACAGCAGGAGAAACAGGCAGCTCTCAGCCTGGGAGCACTAAATGTGTACTCACAACACAGTTCCTTCTGCTTCATCCCCAGCTCCCTACTTCTGCCTTAGGTCCCTGTTCATCCCCACCTTGGCCCCACCAGCACCAGTGTTTGTGGGGCCACTCTAACCCAGAGCACCGAGAGCTGAGTTAACATCAAAACCTTCTGCACTGCTCAGCTGCAGGCTTACCGGGTGGGGCTGGCACATTGCGAGTGCTTTGGCAGATTCAACTGGTTCAATTGAGGTATTTAACCACAAACTAAGTCCCTAACTCCCTTAAAATCCCTGTCCAGGAAACAGAGAGAGACGGGCACCCCCAGGGGCAATCTCTGCTGCTGGAGACATTGTTTTTCTCTCTCACCATTGACAGAAGAGGGAGCTGGGGACAGGTCACCCCGCTCAGCCCGCCACCGTGCAGGACACCTCTGGTCTCAAAGCCTCCGTTCAGAGGCTTTCCCGGCTCCGTACAGGGGTAGGGACTGTGATGTGGCCACAGAAGAATAGAGACAAAAATAGGTTTCTGACCTACTTCTTGGCAGCAGTGCGAGAGGCTGCTGGAGCCAAGGTGGAATAGACCACAACCACGCGAACCGCACGAGCAGTGCGAGAGGCTGCTGGAGCCGAGGTGGAATAGACCACAACCACACGAACTGCACAGATGGGCTGGAGAGCTGGGAACGACACTGCGGCTCCAAGTTGGCTTTTCCAGCTTTCCTGTTTAAGCCTTTTTTCTCTCTTTTTCTCCATCTTTGACACAAAGACCTGGATAATTTTTTTCCCCCTTTCATTTCTGTTGATGGGACATTTTCTTCAGTGTTTATGCGAAACAACATTATTTGCCATGGTTCTGAAATCAGCTCAGGACATAGCTGTTGTCTCATGACACCTATTTTGGAAACAGCATTTAGGAAACATTCTCAGCCATGAATATTTGAAGATTATTTTATTCTAGTAACTTTCAAATATGAAATGTTTTTGTATCTCAGGGAAATTATACTGTAATCCTTTATATTGATCATTTCCCTTTCTGATTTAAATTCAGACATACTGTGGATTTATATTATTACTTTTCATCAATAACAAGAACTTTCCACGATAGCAGCCTATCAGTGATGTCTGCACTGAATAACAGAAAATATCTATTCCTTGAAGTTTTCTCTAGATAATTTTTATTTTTTTTTCTTTCTAGACTGTGTTTTTAATTATCTATATTCTCTAGTGTTTCATCTTCCACAAAAACTTTGAATATTTTTAGGATGTATTCTTTTCAGACACCCAAATTATTTCCTCATGGAGGCTAAGCTGGCTCCACGGGAGAGGCAGCCCTAAATACCTGACAGCTTTTACTCCTGTTTTCTGCCCAGGGATGGTCTATACTGGCTTGGCTGAAGCCCTGCTCTGAGCAGAGGGACCGGATGCTGTACACTGCACACATCCAAGCAGTCCTGTTGTAATCAATTAGTAAGATGAGATAATTTAAAAGAAAATATTTCCTTTGTCCCATACAAATAACATTTTCGTTACTCATTTCAATTGGCTAAACAGCAAAACCAAAGCTCTTTCTTAACAAAAAGTGTATGGTCTTAAAGAAAACACCACTGAAACTGAAGACGGTGAAAATTTTCTTGCTGGGAAAGGGCTCAACAGAACTGATGGTGAGTTTTATCTTTGGGTCATGAACACTTCCTTAGGGCCAACCAAGGAACTCTCTTTGAAAAAATGAAAACGTTACCCCTGCTGACTGACTCTAAAGAAGAAAAAAAACCTGCAACTTTACCTGACACTTCCTATCTGGTCCCTGTCCATGCCTGGAAAGGTGTGTTTCCCTCAGGGCGAGCCCGTTGCTGCCACATCCTCCCATCTCGGTCTAGCTGAACCCAGAGAGGTTTCTCCCCGTGGTGTTGCCAGGATGCTCCTTACACCCCTTCTGTAAACAAACAGGACAGGTCTCAGCAAACTCAGTGAGATACTTTAAGCTCCATTTGCAAAGAGCAATCTTTTTACGTTACAGGAAATCAGGGGATGAGGACTCAGCCTTCCCTTTGGCTGAGAATCCCAATTCCTGGGCATCCTACAGACATGGCTGGTTAGGGTATGCTCAAAAGACCCCAGTACAACCTCAAGACAGTTCCTGAGCTCTCTTAGCTTTAAAAAGCATGAATGCTGCACTGCTGCCAGTGCTGTTTGGGCTCTTATTTATAGAAATATTTTTTTTTTCCTTTTCAATTAAATAAGCACATACCTGTGCATATACTCAGATTTCTTCAGAGGTCTGGGGGAATTACATGTAAATAGCTGTTGATGAAACTCAAATGCCATGTGCTGGTGCTGGAATTCAGAGCCAGCTTTCCGGGATTAGATGTCCCCAGCTAACCTCAGCTGTTAGGAATTATTTTGGATCTTGGCCCTGGCAGGTGAGGGGGAACCACGAGGAAGAGAACAAAAGGGTTTCTCTCTCTCTGCCCCTGCCTCCTCCCTTCCCAGCATCAGGCAAATGTGGTTTTAATTCAGAAACAGAAAATGTCACCTTCAAAGTCACTCAGGGAAAGGAGAAGGGGAGAGTTCTAAAAAATAGTCAATTGGATTGCAATTTGTCAAGATTTTTTTTTTTTACTATGAGATTGAACTGGAAGGTCTTAATATCCTAGTGATGAGCAAGTGGGGGACATGGAGAGGGACTGGGTGTGCTGGAGCTAGTCTGCAATGTGCTTGCAATGCAGGGGACTTCTCTGCTGTCCCAAACAGCCTCTAATATTTTGTTTTCTTTAAGGCCAGCCCTTTTTCTGGCGTAAATAAACCTGTGATTCCATGTCACCAGGAGTCTAGGGAGAACAGCTCCACCTTACGTGCTGTTCTTGGAGTGCTTAGAGCAAGGCAAAAGGTGCCACTGAAAGCTCTTTGGGACCGTCAAGTGGTAAAGAAGCATTTTTCCCCTATGTTATCCCTCACCTTGTGCTTTTGGAAGTCTCCAGGCTGGGAGCTATTTTTGTTTCCTCCAGGTTATGACAGCCACAATGCAAAGGCTGTGTGCGTGCTCCAGCTCTGACAGCAGATGTGAATAATGGAAAAGGGCTCCAAACGCACGAAGTCACTCCGAGTGCTCGCTGTACTTTCTTAATGTATGTGACATTGACATAATACACCCTGGGGCATTTTGGATCAGACGGCGTTTGCCTGTGCCACATGTTGGTTTTATGAACAGCAATCAAGTTGTGAAACACATGTAGGCAGCGCGTGCGGTGGGTGGCTTCCCATCCCGCGTGTGGGTGGGAAGCGCAGAGCTGTGGTGAAGGCACCGCTCCCAACAAACACCCCGTTTTGCCATCAGAGGAGAGGGCTCTGGCTCCTGGGCAGGGCTCACAATGTGCTGCCTGGATGCTGCTGCAGGGTGATGGTGTTATACAGTCAGATCAAATGACAGGATAACACACACAGCACCCAGAAACAGCTTTTGTGATATGCAGAAGCTCGAACAGATGCATCTCAGAGGAGCTGGCAGGTGAGCTGGATACGCTCCTCACCAATATAAGAAATTAAAGGCTTATTTCCCAAGCACACAGGCTGGATGGGAGTGTCGCAGCTCAGCAGAGGGTCAGCCCAAGCCCCCCTTCGTTAGGCTGTGAGGCAGCAACCCATCATTCAGTCACACAGTCCGTGGAGCTGCGTTAGTGAATCACCAGCACTGAGAAGCACGTCTCCCCCTCCCACAGCCCCCATCCTTCAGAAGGAAAAGTCCATTTCTGCAGGGACAGGAAGCAGGATTAATCCCTCTCCAATTTCCTCCTCTAACTTCTTCTCTCTGACACCCCATTCCAGCTTTCATCCTCCTATCAGGGCTATTTAGTCTAGAGCAGGGAAGATGGAGAGGAGACATGATAAGAGTCTTCAGTTACATAAAAGGCTTCTACAAAGAGGAAGGCAATATATTGTTATCCACAGCCCTGGGGAGAGCACAGAAAATGGGTTTAAATGCGGCAAGGGAGAGTTAAGTTCAGCACTGGAATAACTTCCCCACTGCAAGGGTCATCGGGCACTGGAGGAGATTTCCCCAGGAGGCTGGGGGATCTCTGCTGCTGGCAGGGTTAAAGAAACACGGGACAAACATGTGTCAGCAGTGGTTTGCCTGGGGGTGGGTGAGATGACCTACTCTGGTCTCTTCTAGCCCTATTGTCTTTTATACCGTGGTGATAACCGTCCCAGCCTAGCTCCCTGGCAGCCAGCTACGGCAGAGCTCTGCTTCACCTGTCTCTGAAACAGCAGAAGAAACTCAAGCATCCTAAGAGCTCACCACCTCTGCAGAGGACAAGACCTCACACCCAAACACACATCGTGACTCTAAAGCAGGGGGCTTCCCCCAAAGCATAGGGGTGTCCCCACAAACAATACCCTTGAGGAGATTTACTTTGCCCAGTGCAAGAATACCAAGCACCATGGACTGAGCTTGCATTTGGAACCAGTACAGCCTGGTCTTGCACAGCCCTTGCAAGAAGCAGCATCCCCCGAGATGCTTTACCCTGAAATGTACTTCTCGCCAAACCACACTGAAAATGGGACTGGTCATATGTTTACATAAGGATATCCCTTAAGTGCTTTGCTGGATTGGGGCCTTATCCAGCTACATTTCAGGCTCTCGAGGTCAGTAGGGATTGATTAGCCTCTCTGAATGACCTGGGTGCTGAAAACCTACATATGTCAAAATGAGGCTATTTTACTGAAGATGATTTTTCTCTCTATGTTTTAGATATCCTAGGCAGAAAAGACAGTCAATAACAACAAAATTGGAAAACAGTCCCCCTTTCTCACCAGCAAAAAGGTTCAAGTGAACCCTAACAGATGTAATTTGTATGATTACTGCTGATGAAGTTACTAACCTTTAGCAGGGAGACATGGATCAATACCTATTTGAGAAGATGCAGCTGCAGATGTCTAAATGGGCATGAACTAGGAAGTGAGGTGTAAAAAGCAATAGCAGAATATTTAAACCAGATGAAAGCTATAAGGTGGGTTAGTGACCTTGAAAGAACCAGATAAGTAAAAAAAGTAGAGAAAGGCAACAATGATTTATACACTTGCCCTGCACAAATATTACAATGCTTATTGAAGAGTGTAGTAAATTATGAACAAAGTAGAGCTTTATTAGATTAATGACAGGGAAATTTATATAAGAAGGCTGGCGTCTTTGGAAAGTAGGTGAGAGAAATTAGTTTTATATTAACTCTTTTATTTCCAGGCTTGAACATTTATTTTTTCTGCCATGGAGTAATCTGACTTAACGCTTGGTAATTGCACATCTGTTTCCAGATCCTTGTGACACCAGTAGAACTCAATGTATGGAAAGCCATGGGACACCAGGAAGGGGTACCCATGGAAATGGAGATGCTAAGTGCTAAGAGCTGGCAGTTCACCAAGGGCCTGTTCCTGGCACTGAGGAAACAGGTGGGAGTTTGAGTTTGAACAAGAGGCTCCCAAACCCTTATCATGATTACCGTGGTGATGTCCAGAACTCCTGGTCTTGGATCATACTGTGTTGGCATCTGGAAAAAAGACAAAAGAAGACAACCACCTTCCACAACTTTTAAATCTAACAAAGCAGGAAAAAGCTAGGTAGGGCAACAAAGTGCCACAGCATGAAGTGGTTCACACCTGGTTGCACAAGAATCACAGAAAGTTAGAGATTGGAAGGGACCTCAAAAGATCATCTAGTCCAATCCCCCTGCCGGAGCAGGACACCTAGATCAGATCACACAGGAACGCATCCAGGCGGGCTTTGAATGTCTCCAGAGAAGGAGACTCCACAACCTCTCTGGGCAGCCTGTTCCAGTGCTCTGTCACCCTCACCCTGAAGAAGTTTTTTCTCATATTCAAGTGGAACCTCCTATGTTCCAGCTTGAACCCATTGCCCCTTGTCCTATCACTGGATGTAAGAAGGCAGTTCAGGATCTCCAAATCCCATTTCCCACTCAAATGCCTAACCTAGACTAAAGGGAAGCACATTTCTGTCTGCAAAAGCAAACATTTTGTACCATCTTAAAGGATTCTGTAAAGAAGAAAAAAAAAAAAAAGATGAAATAAGGTCCACTCTAAACAGTCTTCAATATATGCAGTTCTGTTTACAAAATACATATCCTACCACGTTTTTATCAGTGGGAGAGACAAATCAGCCATCACAGTACTCATAATTACACACAGAAGTATATTTGTAATCGTATCAAGTCCCAGCAGTGACTCTAACAACTTCTCGGACCATTGCCGTACATTGAAGAGCTAACTGTACAGAGACGTGTTCTGGGGCACAGTTTGCACCAGTTAGCCAGGACATGGTCATCCGCATTACTGGGACACACCAGCCTGCTGTGATTGACTTTTGGTGCATGAAGAGCAAGGAGTGATGCTCTTCTCCAGCCCCAGGACTGCATTTAGTGAAATCAGTGGCTGAATTCTTACCTCCATCATCAGCGTAAGGCCCGAGGAGCTGGCACCGTGCAGCGTGCTGCTCATTATTCACCACTTGCCATGTACAGCTGACCTGAAAACCTGACCCACAGCCCAGCCAGCTCCCTTTGGATTTCTCTGTGCTCCGGGTCAAGCCTCAAGAGAACAATTAGAATGAAAAGCTCAAATAAAAATGAATTTTTGTGAGTATGTTTCTGATCACTTCTGCATGCTGCTCTTTGCTCCCTGTAAGAGCTCTTGCCCAGGTGTAAAGCAGCCAAATAAAGTTTTAGCTTAAGAGAGGATTGCAGGTTAATATCCACACCCAAAAGAGCTGGTTACAGGGGAAAAATAGCATGGCTAAGAAATACAAAATATTCAAACAGCATCAACACCCACAGAGAGTAAATTTGGCAGGTAGGATAGCACAGAAACAGCTATTATGAAAACATGAATCTTCATCTCCTTTACATTATTATGTTTTTCCTTCTCTATAAGATTTGTTGAAAAAGTGGAATATGCTAATAACCCTCTCTAATTTGTCTCCCTGAAGTTTTGTGTGAGCAGAGTAACACATTCTGTTTGAACTCCATACTTCCTTTGTAATTATTTTTAGTTATGTTCTCTTTAACCCTCTATGGACAGCTAATGAATTTAAGAGAATATATAGTCTCCTTGGATTGCTTACTGTAATTTCTCACCAGTGTTAGCTTGAATCTAGTTGGCAGCTACACTCTTTTAAAAATCATCATTAAAACTCTTCCCAGTTCACGTGTGATCTGGACAAAGAGTTTACCCCCATGCCCTCCTGCCTCCACCTTGCCCAACATCTCATCCTACGCCATTCAAGGCTCTAGTGTACTAAAGACTGGAGTATTTCAGCTCTTCCATCCGCAAGCAGCAGAGGATAAATATGTATTTATTGGCCCACAACAGCTGCCATCCTGTGATGTACTAACGATGCACATGCAGGGAAGGCAGTCCCATGGGACTTAGGTTGGACAACTTAAATTAGGCTGGAAAGACAAAAGCTGGGATGGGATCTGCCACTTCTGCAAACACGCTCTTTTGCCAAGAGAAAGTGCAAAAAG
>NW_010125640.1:12056-35984 GCF_000699245.1 Pterocles gutturalis | reverse complement strand
GAATGAGAGAAAGGAGGACAACTCCCTTCACCCCATGCTCCATCCTTCCCCTGTTGCACCTTCCTGAGAAACGGAAACCGACGGCCACCCGGCTTCACCCTCACACCTGCAAAACCTTCCAGGGGCCTCATTTCCCCTCTCCTCCACATCCTCCCACAGAAACGGGTCTATCTGTTAAACAGAAGTGATGAGACTGATTTTTTTTTTTTTTCTGGTGAAATATTTTAAGATGGCCTGTGTCTGTGTATAAAAATGGGGGATTTGTTTTTCTAAAGAAGCTGCGTTTTCTGAAGATTGCAGGAAACTCTTTTTTAAAGGAAATCCTTAATTCTTTTGGGAATTTTTTTGCCGTTACAGTCTCTTCTTCCCTGCAGGCAAGCCTCAGCCAGATTTCTTACTGAGATGTTCAATATGTGCACTCACTTTCTGATTTAAATAAGAAAAAGAAACAAAACTCATAGACGTTAATAGAAACTAAAGCTTTTTGTCCTGGTGGTGCAAAAAGCTGTCACAATGACACAACAGTGAAACACAGAGCGAAAACCCCACCAATATGGCAAAAACGTTGCAATTTGAATCCATCACAGTGACATAAAATAAATACCGCCTTAACACAAAACATTAAAAATGCCAAAGTAACACCTACCTGTGACATGCTGGATTTTTATGAAATTGTTCTCTACAGAAAATGGTCCCGTAGAACTTTTTAACTCTACTTAATCAGTGCAAAAAAAAAAAAAAAAATCAAAGATGATTCTCATTTCCTTTTCTAAACTAAAAATGTCCATTTCATGGGGGAAAGGTCAGCTGTTAGGCAGAGTGCTGGTGCACTTTAGAGAACTTAAAATCTGCACCTGGACTTCCTCACATCCTAAATATCCCCCTCCCTTAGCCCGGCTAAGAATTACTGTTTAAAATACATTTTTGTTCTTTGTCCCTCCACTACTCTGATCATTGCTTCTTTCTCTCTTAGAATTTTCTCTTCCTGTAACATTTTCTGGATTATATGCAATAAATAGTGTTTTATGTTATAATCCCAGCTAGACAGCTATAGAAGTGTTGAACAGCTACTGTGATATGTCTAATAAATAGCCATCTAACCACATTATAAATAACCTCAAATTCAGTCCAATAAATATTGCAATAAATTTGTTTTTGCCACTACGTCTGTATAAATGTCAGTAACAAGATAGACCAGAAAGGCTAACCATACTAAAGAGCTTTGATTTTGGAAAAGGTCCATGTGCAATACTTCATTTCTCTTAGGAACAGAAAATAGAAAAAAAAAGAAAAGAAAAGAAAAAGAAAAAATTATTGAGCAAATAACATAGCACAGGGAAAGGAAGAGATCATTGAACAAACTGCGGTTTGTTTAGATGAGAAAAATGAGGCATTCAAATCAGGGCATGTTTAACTGAATGTCTAGGGAACTTGTGCAATCTTTACATGCATTAAAAAGTAACAACTTTCCATCTATTAACTAGCTCTGATTGCCAATACCTTTGCAAGCAGCTGGAAACATCTCCTGAACAAGACAGACAGGTACCTTTTTCTTCCAGACTGCAATCCTGTATTGTCTGCCAAAACTTCTGAAAAATATTCCAAGTATTTGTCTGACTGTTTGGTAGCCTTATCGATACCCGCTGCACCAGAATTTCCTCACCTACCACTCACTTTTTACCATCCTTTGGATGACAGAAACCAAAAGCACCTGAGCTGGAGATAGCTGGCGTGGCCCCAGCAGGAAGGAGGGTCCGTCCCACCTCCCACGCCTGCTGCCGTGCCCATGCGTGCCCCACGCAGCTGACCGCCAAACCTTGACTAGTGCCATCGGCACCCCATGCCGCAGTATCAGGAGCTAGGTTGTTCATCTGCGCTCTACCGCACAGAAAAACATTTTGCGTTTCCACCGCTCACGTTTGGACACCTTTAGGGATCCTCCCTGGCTTTGCTGTCCCATTAAACAAAACACCATTCATCACTGTGAGCGGCAATGACAATACCTGCCAGAGCTCTGTGTTTATTCCAGTCTGTTTAGTTTAGCTTTAGTTTTATTTCCATTTAAAAACTTAGCGCAAAAAAAAAAGAAAAAAAAAAAAAGGTACTCTCTTCAGAGGAAGCTTTTAATACCACTGTTTGTTCGCTATTTATATCCTCCTGGAGCCTGTGTCAGTCCACTCATAGAAAAAAAGACAAGTTATACAATAGCTTTGCTGTTACACAAAGGATGTGCATAAGCATCTGCATAATCTAATGTTTTCCACAGGGTCATACTAATGGGTCGTGTACACCACATTGGTTTCTAGCTACTCAGTTCTGGTAAGGACTGTGGATGCACACAGTTAAATTATGAGAAAAAAGAAATACTTCTTCTGCATTCAACTTCAATCATCAGCGATGCACATTGAAGCTACTGAAGGCTGCCCACAGGAACTGAAATTTTGGGACAAGCACTGTAGATGTGAAAACCGCAATTTTCCAGGAGCCTATGGGCCGTGGCAGAAACACATTGTACATGCTTACACCGAAAGCACAGTTACCTTGTCTCCTGTTTCTTGGGACAACACCACACAGGGACCTTGGAGTCCAGATCAGATGCATCAGTTGACAAGAACTTTCCAAGAGCTGACATACCTGCAAGAGAAGAGACCAAAGCTGTTTGCTCTAACAGGTGATACCACTGCTTTTTCCATCCCCTCCATGGTTGTCCAGCCCTAGACTGTCCCGTTCTTTCCCCATACCTCCCTTCACAGAAGTCTGCAACATTTTCTTGCATTTGACAGCATCTCCCATTTCTGTAGATGTCCGGACACGGAAGGAACAGTCTTGGACCTCCTCAGATTTTATATGGTGCCATCAAAATCCACTCCATCTTCTCCAGTTGTGACCACTTTTCTGCCCAAGAAGCAGCATGGCACGTACGTAGGCGCTGATCACATATGCTTCTTATCTCTAGGTGGGACCTAGCTCTTAATTTTATAAATAAATACAACACAGAAGATATTGACACACTGTCCTGTTATATCCATGTGGTATCTCAAAGAGGGAGAGCTTTTAGGAAAACCCTGAGCTGCCTCTCGACTGAGCTGGGAAAGGCTCTCAGCAGCGTGCAGGATGGGGGGATCTGAAGCAGAAAAGCGTGTGGATACAGAAGGTCCTTTTTCCATTGACAGTTTTAAAGCACAGTCTTGTTAAATGTGGAGGGCAGATGTAGGGAAGCATGAGCCTGAAGTAATAGGTCAGAGCACATATCTAATTATAAACCCGTTTGGCCCTAGCCTAAACATCCTAATCTTAGTCCCAAAATATACAAGTCTGCCTGGAGTGACGCAACGCAACAATAGCCCATGCAGAGACTTGCCAGCCTCAAACCATGTTGTTCTTTCAGTTATCACAGTTTATTTTTCGGACACTGACGCTCCAGAGGCTACTTGCTGTGGAGCAGTAAGGCACCACGGAGGATATGGTGATTTGTGACAAATCACTTCAAGGACAAGGGGAACCTTTTCAATGATTTCACTCTCTGTCTGTCTCTGCATGATGTGCTGCAAAGGTTAATTTGTTTTGAAATCCCCATTTTTAATTTGCATTACTGATCAACCTAGCAGTTATAGATGTTAATCTGTTCTTCAGTGGCCTTAAATTCAGAGATCAAGACTGTTGGACTAAACAAAAATAAATCACAGCAAGGGATGGAATTAAGACTTGAGTGATACCAAGAACACACTGAGTCAGAGCACTGCTATAAGGATGCTTTCAAGGCACATCCTTAATTAGTTTTAAAGCAGGATGGACCAATTTATATCACTTCGATTTAAATTGGTTTTGTTAATTGTGGTTTAAATCAGAACCACGAAATCACAATTTAAGTAACTCAATTTGCACTGCAGTTGTGCTTTCTAAAGACATTCATAAGAGTTATTCTCAGAGACTAACTAATAGAAATGCTTAATTGCAAAGAAATGTAGTTTTGAGGTTGTATTTAATATATTTTTTATAACTAAGAGGATACATTAAAACCATATTTACATCACGATATACCTCACCATTTATTTTGGTTTTTGATTTTTAGATTTGATTTGTGAGAAAACAGGATGTGACATTTTTAATCACCTGATTAACTTTTTAATGTGTGCTGTGTGTCATGCTGCTTCTGAATAAAAATAACCAGAACAACATAATCATTTAAATAGAACTACATTGTGTCCCGCGTATTTTAGGAAATATTATCAAAATATTCATTACATTTCAAGGTGGTTTGTATACCTAACAGTGCAAATATTTATCAGCAATTAACCAGCTGAGCTATTTTTTACTTGCTTGCATGTTCTCCTAGATCAGAATTAGTCTATCTCAAGCTCACACACACACCTTTTACTCATATGATGGGAGAGGATAAACAAATTTTCCTGTTCTTTCAACTCCCAATTGTTTTCCCAACTTGGAATATTCTCGTCATTAAATGATGTAAAGCAGATAAAATAAAAAGAAGCAAATGTTCTTTTTGCACCTGCAAAAAAGGCTACAGCTGTCGAAAGCTAGTTTATTACTCAAGAAGCTCCAATTCCAGGTGTCTAGCTAGTAATTTCTCCCGTTTAGTGATTTGACATTCTTCAGAATTTTGGCAGTGAATATATACTCAACTGTTATTTTTATGTAAGGGTTTATTAATAAGAAAAACTAATTTTATTCTAGGCATTCATAACAAATTTAGGCTGTCATCATTTCAGAATACATCTTCAAGTTTAATTTTAAGAAGACAAAAAAATTAATTCAAAAATTAAAAGATGCATGGATGTGTATTGTAAAAATACACACAGGGTTCTTACCACTAAGGAACAACTGACAAAAGGACAAGAACATGAATGGATTAATTCACATCTGTTTTAGCAGGAAACACAACAAAACACTCTAGTTTGTAGTTTTTTGTTTGTTTGTTGTTTTTTTTTTTTTCCAAAGGAATTTTCCTCCTGCCCCCAGCTGAGAACTGAGCCTGTCCCAGTCTGAAATATCTTCTCCATCACAGAAAAACTTTGCTGGTCTACGTGATACCTTTCTACCACAACCTGAATTTTGCAGGCAAGGTTATGCACAGGACACTACTGTCTTACCAACAGAAAGGAGAATTGGAGAAGCTCATGTATTTGGTGCATGACAAAGTCTGATTTGTACCAGTTGCACCTGACATAGATCTTTCCCTTGTGGCTATTTACACCAGCCTGGCAATGAGTTCCCTTACACCATCATCTTCAGACAACATGATAGAAAAGGCAGAGGTCTACAATCAAAGTGTTCCTTATTAATCCAAATCTTTAAATTCTCTCTAAACCTCTACCTGATTGGAAATTAGTTAGCTAAGTTAATATGACTGCTGGGTAATTAAGAAAGCTTTCCCACTCAATTACTTGGCGCAGATCTAGAGCACAGTTTCTTACCTCAATGACTTGTTTTGGTTGTCCCCATCCCCGTCAGCACGAGCTGGGCATCCACACTGACTGCTCCGGGAGGCTGCCAGGAGGGCAGGACTGGGGTGTACACACCTCCACCCCTGGGCAATGGCACCGGAACACCTCAAAATGGGGTTTGGAGCTGGGTACTCTTTTTCCCCCCACACTACTATCAATATTTGGCACTGGGAAATCCTGTCCCATGGGCCAAAAATCCATGGTGTAACCGAGGTCAGGCAACAGAAGACTGCACTCACATTAGATGTCCTTCATGTTTTAGTCAGCCCCCAGAGCTTGTAGCATTGCACTCACTTTCAAACAGATGTCTGTAATAAGAGACATTTGTTTTAATTTCTACATTGAAGTGCCAAAGACTATGTTGAAGGTGCCATGCAGTACTTTGTTACCAGTGCTAACTGCTACCAGGAAAGACTGTATGTTGATCCTTAGCTTTGGAAAAAGATTGATTCCCCAGTTGGGTAAGAATTTGAAACTAAATTAAATAAGCAAGCAAGTTAGATTTTCACCAGTTCCGAGTTTGCAGCACAGGAATACACGCATCAGAAAGGTCCAAGAGCTGGACCAGGCAGGCACACACCAGGGAGGGAGCGGGGCAGAACATCCAGCTAACGTGTCCCTAAGGCCCTGCAGAAGTATTTCCCAATCAAATGAAAACCTGAATGAAAAAAAACAAAACAAAACAAAAAAAAAATTAAAACTTGCTAAGTAAACATAAGTTTAACAAAAGGGTAAAAACATTTCTGTGAAATAAAATTTTTGCTTATTCTAAACTTCAGAACAGACATAGACTAAAGAGAGGTGCCAAAAGCAGTAACTGAAGAGCTGTCACTGCGCTGCAGCTAAGGACATACACCCACGAGTTCCCCTTGGCAACATTTCCTTTTCTGCTGAAAACCGCTATAGTTTACCATTCCTCTGTGCAAGTGTCAGGCTACCTGGAAGTGACAACTTAAATGTGCAGAACAGACAAAAAGGTTCAGTAAATATCCCAGTGCTGTATTTGGAGAGATGCACGATACATTCAAGACCAATTAAATACTTCAAAACCTTAACAAGTGCCTGCAAGAGTTATGTCTGTTAAAGCCATCAAGTCTGCAAAGCTTGCATAGGAGAATCATAGAAGAATTTTGCAAGGGAGGCTCTTGACACACTGATGTGATTTTTAATGTTTTGGAAAACATGGGAAATTCAGCAAGCACTGACTCAAGTTTGAATGCTTTTCTGAAAGATGTGCATTAATCAAATATAAACCATCAAGTAAATACATGGAAAACATAATGCCCTGGAAGAAATAAACAAGTGATATATACCACATCAGACTAAACAAGCTAGCTATTCTTTCTTGGCTTTCAATTATCTTTGGAGTCATTGGAAAACAATCATAAATAAAAGTTTGATAAATTAAATAAAATAGAAGAAACGGTTCTTCCTCTCTATCCCTCACATCTGAACCAGTGCAGAGCAGCCTAGAGCCTCACATATCATCTTCCTTTAATCCCTTTATGCAACATTGAAAAATTCTATACAAAAGCCCAATATATCTGGTCATCAGGAAATTGCCTCTCCGTATGAGGATTCCTCAGTTGCACCAAGCCAAGGAAATGAGGCTGCCCCTCCCGGACACGACAAAATGAGCCAGGCTGGGGGGGTGGGGGCTGAGGAACCACTGCACACCCCCTGCTCCTGGCAGTAAGGCGAATCCCCGATTTTGCAAGAAGCTTGGCACGCACTGAAACAGCCAATGCTGTACTGAACACAGTACGTTTCATACAAACCTGATCGGAAATTCAGGTCAGCTCTCCTGATAACTGCATTGCTAAGAAATCAGCTAGGTTAGTGGGGCTGATCACGGTGCTTGTGCGAGCGAGATACTGCACCTCCTGTGTGGGGAGGGAAAACAAAGAGGAGTAAAACTAGCTGACATCAGGAAAATGGAGAAGCTGGAATTCCTGCGGAATTGGCCCAGAAATAATCAGATTCCTAACTCCTTTATTTGTTCCTGGACCAGATCCATTCTGACCAGATAAACTCCTCCTCAGTACAATACACAGCTCTGCACACTGATGTAATGAAGTGATGGGTCGTGCTGGTGCTATCGCATCCAGGATTTACGAGGAGACATCGTTGCCTGAAAATGGGAATTGGAGGGGGCAGAGATATTTCAGTTCGGCTCTGCAAACAAGTCTGTAAGGCAGGTTCAAACGGGTGGGATGAAATGAAGGTGCCTGGGTGTATCTCCACTGACCTCAGAGGGATTCCGGTGTACATCAGTACAGGATCTGACCGGTTAGGAATTAACACATAAACCAGGTACATCTATTAGCAAAAGCAGGCACACCTCCTACAGGTAATTCAGCAGATTTCCTCTCCTGGAAATAAAATGCTCAGTGCAGACACAAAAGCTGCCTTCCCTGTTGATCACTTCTTGCTGTGTTTGGCATGTAACTTGCATTCTTCCTTCAGCAGCAGCTGTGCATAGTTGGTCAAACAGCCCAAGTTGTTTGTCAAAGTTTTCCTAAGGCTTTTCATCTTCCTGCTTTCCTGTAAGGTGCCCAAACAAAAGTCATCTCTGTCGGCTTTTGGAGCAGATTCATTCAGAGCACAGCTTCAGAACTGGCAGGTAATCCGTTAGCTGGAGTCTAAAGTGGAGCATTTTTCCCTAACAGGGGCAACAAAAAGGTGGGAAAGGTGTTTTTAGCACATTGTAATTCAGGTAATATATTTCCTAGAGGCTCTAGTACCAACTCATGGGCAATTCTTTCACTAGATGTGATCTAAAAAGCTGCAGGAGGTGGAGGAAAGCTAATCAAAACGGAGGGTATGATTTATCACTTCTCGAATGCACAAGGGGATATCAAACTGTAGCCTTAAGCTTTTAGGCCCTGAAGCACGCTGCACTGCCCTGGATCAACAGTGATGGAAGGAGAAAACCTCCTATTAACATCATTCTTTTTTTCCTCAACCTGTTGGAGATGTTACTGTAAGGGGTCGGCAGCCAGGAGGAACCAGGGTCCACCAAGAGCCAGGGCCAGGGACGCAGGGGCTCTCTGCAGCACCCCTCAGCTCACTGGCAGCATAATACAGGACAGAGGGTGTTGGTGGTCTGACAATACACAGCTTTTGCTACACAGGGAAGAGGGAAATGGATCGTCTCTGCAACACCTTGGAGCCCTGATCCATAGCCAGCTAACTGGTATAGGAGTCTTCTGTAAAGATTAACTCCGTGGAATTTTTTAACGCTGACATCTCTCAGTTTATTTTATTTTGAGCTGTCTCCTAGGAAATGGTCCATCCATGTCAGCACAAAGGAGCAGGATGCAATGCCTGTTAACCTCCACCCTCAAAATGCTCAAGCCTACAAGTCAGAAGGAGAGACGGCAGCATGGGACCTGATCTCAACTGACAGTCAGTGGGAACCTGGCTCCTATTTATGTTTCATGTTCTCATACCAAATTTATGCCCAAGTTGTGTTATGTGGTATCAGGCCAAATAGATGCATGAGTAGTTGAGTGAAGTCGGGTATTAATTTGACACATCATGGCTCTAAATTCCAAAGCAATTTATGGATGTGAAAGACTTGCTTACCTTAATGAATGGGAAGATTCATGTGCATGAAATTAGACGAATAAGATCAGGATCAGTCTCCGGAGAAATAAAACTATGTAAGGGCAGTTATTTGTCATGACTATTTTGTTTTTCTGAGGAGAGAAAGAAAAAAAAAAAAGGAAAGATGTGAATTGTAGCTATTTGATGGGTAACACTGCAGTAGACAAAGTCAGTCCTTGTAATCCACGGGCACCATCAGCAGAGGACTAAATCAAATGCGGTTTTATTCATCTTGTATATCTATTAATACAATCCCTTGCAATGGTTATTTAATATTTATGTTGTCTGAGTGAATTACTGCATATTTCATTCTCTTTTGAAAACTAGGATAGCTGAAATAGTACAGCATTGCTTTTTATCTGACAGAGCTTTAATCTTTTGCTCATCATGGTTCTACCTGAACTTCTACCTGAACTGTTTGAAGAAATAAATAAATGAGGTTTTTGCAAGATAAGGAGTGCCCATATTATAATTCTATGGTCATGGTATCATGATACAGCTGATGCTCCTTATAAATAATAAGTGCGTGAAGATCTGTTTTTTCACTGCCTGCATTATTTTGAAGAACCCACCACACTGAACAACATTTTAAAGTGCTCACACTATAGCCAAAGCAGTCAAATTCCACCCTTTAGGAAGTGAGATAATCACTTGCAGAGGTCAGGAGAGACTTTCTACTCCACTTACAGTAATAAACGTAGTTTGTGGCTCTTCTCTCTTCTCAGCTAGTCATATCCAGCACGGTGGTCTCAATTTGGTACAAAATATGCCAGAGAAAAATAGATTAGATTACTCTGCATCATTAGAACATGCCTTCTGCTGCACTCCAGCCCTTTGCTATTGGACCCATACTGAGATTTGCAACCCAGCATCTTGTTCCGCTCAGCAGTGAAGAACTAGCTGAAAGTTAGATTAGAGGAGAAAATCTGCAAACGTAGACCTTGAGAGAAAATCACCTGTCACCTTCTAGGTGCCCACCGTCTCCAGGGTATGGGCAAGAGAATGTTTGCAGCTGTTGTGACTGAAAAACCTTGCTCCTGAAGGGACCTTGTCATATATTTGTTAAGTCTGGTTCCAGGTCCATGAAGACAAGAGAGACATCAAGAAAATATCAGGAAGGTCCAAGAACACATCAGCATGACCCACAATGCAGGTTTCAGAATCAGTTGGCGTTTTGCATTGCTCTTATTTTATATGGGAGGATCAAAATGAAGAACAGTTGGACTTGATGATCCTTGAGGTCTTTTCCAACCTTAATGATTCTATGATTCTATGAACTTAGAACGACCTTAAAAACTGAAAACAGAAACAGGAGACAACTCTTAATGCTGCTGTGCCAGAATCCATGCTACCCCCAAACCATTCTCTGAGGCAAGAAACTGAAAAAGCTCATCAAGGAAACAGCTCCATAAAACAGAAAAATAAAGTATAAACAGAAAAATAAAAGCAGACGCCAATGTGTACCCAAAGGAACTATTAAAAGCAAAATGTTTGTCAGTATAGGATGCTCCACTGCACACATCTGGTGCTCTCAGCAATACAGAACATTTCTTTAATTGCTACACCTGAGACCGAGAGCAAGAAATAAATCCAGGGACTGATCTCAATAGATTTTGGGACAGGTGTAGATAAGTAGCAGCATGAGGATTTCATTGTCAATAATTGAGCAGTTATACATTACTGTGTTAAACAGATATGTTTAGGATACAGCTAAGCATCTATAATGTGATGTCTGTTTCTTAATTCCTTCTGGTGCCAGACTTCGTAGAAATAGTTGTGATAAGCCTCCCATTTGGTATATATCATCCAACACTTTGCATGATCCAGGATGTCAGTACAGCAATATCTAGTGGAAAAGGCAATGGACTAGAAGTCAGAGCAGCCAGGCTGACTCCAGACCACTGCTTCTTCTCACAAGGTCATTGCGTGTTGCTGAACATTTCTGTTCCTGTTTTATTTACTCAGACTGTAAGTACTGGCCACATGTTTAGACAGCACCTTGCATAATGGATTCTCATTCTTTTCTGGGCCCTTAGAAATGTGCAAGTTAGTATTGTCCACTGAAATTCATGACTTAGACTTTCCATATAATAAACACAGTGAAGCCAATGCATCTACTGAGAGAAAAAGATTCAAAGTTACGCACAACGCAACAAAGGAGATAACTACCACTGCTCTGAGAAGCTGTTTGATATTTCTCAACCACAAAATTAACTACAGGTGCTCTTGCTTAGCATCTCTATTGCCTTCACCTCTCAATAGGATGGTAAGATGTTCCTATAGATTTTTTTAGCAGTGTGAGTCCATACAAAGACTACTTTAAGTGTTGATGTTAAGATATTCAAATCCTTATTAGAAGTGGTATGTTTTGCTCTGAACCCAAGCTGAATATTAAGAAATGGATTTTGATAATTTCTTTCAGAGTTGCACCAAGGTTCACCTTTTCATGACTCAATTTTCTATAGCTTGTCCTTTTGGGAACAATGGTATGTCATCTCCCATTGCCAGGTGTTACTATTACCTATACTATTTTTGGCTGTATTTCATGTAGACCTGGTGTCCTGGTATTCCATTTACCCAAAATTTTGAGTTTTCACCCCTGTAATTGCCTAAATCAAGAATGACACCTCTTGAACTATGATGACTGCCTTGGAGTATTCTCTTCCTTCACAAAATGAAAATTTAGTCATTCATTGCCTTACAGCATTTTTAAGGTCTGGAAAAGATATTAGGTTTCCAAGTCTCATTCTTCAGGTTGCTACTCTGATACATGCTCAAAGATAATCACTTTCTTAGGACTTACTAATACTAAGCACATGATACAGAGGTGTCCTTAAGAGAGTCACTAGGTTTGAGAAAGTCTGAGGCAGTTCAAATAGTTTCTTTTCCACTCAATTTGACCTGCTTTGACACAATTTATTAAGAAGAAGAAATACTTGAACTAAAAAGTAGAGTGCACAATTTTTAATTTCTTTTTTTTTTAAATGACAGAAAATTTCTCAGGTATGATGGCCCATTGCTTAGATTAATAGCAGTGCAGCCAGAGGAGAGGATGGTGTGTTCAGCAAAGCCATCAGTCCTGCCTGTCATGACCAGGCTGCAATTTTTGGCAAGTGTGGGCATCAGTTTCCTGATTTCATCTTTTATAGAGCACAAGCAGAATAAAACATCAACAACTCATTTCCTGAAGACCGGTGGCTCATTTTGTCTGCATCTGCTGGATATCTGTCCCTTTGGAGTCTGCTCTGCAGACCTTACCACGTTTGTATAGGCAATGTCAAAAAATATTACCTTAAAATTGTCAAATCAGGACCAAGCCTGAAACTTGCTCCTCACTCCTTCTGATGTTCAGGGGAGCTGAACACATTTTGAATGTCTGATGCACTTTTAACAAAGCTTGAATTTTAATTCTGAAAAAAGCCCAAACTATTAAGCATCTTGAAATGTGCTATTGTACTGATTTGAAGAAGAAAAAAAAAAAAAAAAAAAAAGGTCAATATCAGAACTGGGGAAAAAAAAAACCAAACAAAAAAACAAACAAAAACCAAACCCTCACAACTCACAAAATCCAAAAACCCCAAGACAAAGCTATGCTGCTCCCAAAATACTTTCTTGTGATGCAGTTGCTACAATAGCAATATATTTTCATACTATGTTATAGATACATAAATAAAATATTGAGCATACATGTACTATGGAATTAAAGTAAAAATTAATAAGGAAAGCATATACAGTGATGCTGGCAAACAATATCTAAATGAAACACTTCCTCTTTCCCCCCATCTTTCAGCAACTTCTGAATCAGTGGACTTCCAGACTATGTTTCTCTTTCTCTCTAATGAAAGACTCTCCTATACAAAGTTTTCTGACTGGTTCAATGACACAGCAATTATTTCTGACTTGTTTAGAAATATCCTGAATAGCATGAAGTTGAATTTCAGGCTGCAAATGCCTCTTCATTGTGCAACTGCCTCTTCCACAGAATTGCGTTAAACTTACGGGCTTTTATTTCAATTTCATTTAAAATAGATTTCCTGAAGCTGAAAAACCTTTGAGTTGTCTTTGGCCTTCCACTAGTTACTACTTCTCACATAATGATGCCATAATGATTCACTATTTGATGTTCTTCAGCTTCAGACTTATTTATGTAATTGCCTAATTTCTTATGAGAAAGGCAGGCAAGGAAATATTTCAAGAGGCTTGTAAATAACTGACAAGGACCACAAGACTGCAGTTATTTTAGATTTATATCCAAACTGTTTTGCTGTGCTAGCTGAAATAACACTTTTGCAGAGTTTTTTCAGTGCAGTTTGTGTCATTCATCACTCAGTAACCCGCACGAACTGTGCACGCTGTTTTAAAACCTCAAGGTATTTTTCTGTTTACTGTTACTGCAATGTATTGTGCTCTTCTAGAGAACCTGCAGTGGAGTAATAAATTGCATGACTTTGCTTAAAAGACTCTCCTTTTGGTTTGACTCTAGCCAGTCTTACCAACAAGAAGAAAATGGTTCCAGTCCTGCATGGTTGCATGGCTGCTTGGCTTCCCTGTGCAAGACGAGCCAGAGTTCAGTCTTCTCCAGGTTTCAGCCACTTAAGAGTTCCACTTTAAAGATTTTATTTTTTAGTTATTTTTTATTACATTTCTGCAAAATAGTTGAGAAAAAAAACCAATCCTGCCCTGAAAGTGAACTTGCAATATTTTTCCATCCTGCCATCTAGCTCTAAGAGGGAATAGAGGTTAGCTAACATACAGCTCTCAGCCCCGTGCTGCTGACACGATGGATGTTACAAGTGATGGTGCTTACGATAGTAAGGAAGTTAATGAGAAAAGCCAGGCTTATTCATGTTTTGTAAGAAACACAATAAAACCCTACATTAGTCAACTAGGAAAAGACAAATGTTAGAAAGGAAAGAAAGGGTACAGTCCAAAAAAAGGTATTCAAAACAAGGAGAACAAAACTATCGTAGCCAGAAATATCAATGAATAGTGTCATACATTGGCCTTATGTAATGATGCCTTGCTTAACGGTTTGTGTTAATATTGTTAGTTACTTCTGAACAAAGGTTGACATAAAGATTTACAAGGATATTTAAAAATAGAGAATGTTGAGAGAGGAAAGAGGAAAGTACAGAATAAGTTCTGCTGAGTTTAGATGAGTGTCTGCAGACCTCTGTCTTGTTCATCGGCTAAAACTTCAGACCTTGTGAAAGGAATTAAATGTCAAAAAACCCACCAAAATTCTAGTCACAGCAGCTGGGTAAACCTGGATGAAGTATTACAGAAGTGGTAAGACTTGGGATTTTAGATTCAGCCCAGTCTGTCTTGTCTTCTGCATCTGCAGAGCTTTGCAAACAGTGATAACCACACAAAAATGAGGGACGTGTGGGTAAGACCATTCTCTCCAGTTAACTACACACACAGGTTTGCAGAGGTGAAATGAAGTGGTGTGCACATTTTCCCAAACCCAATGGGAAATATGGCTCTGGCAGAGATTCTTTTCTCTCCCCATCCCCACAGAAAGAGGTACAATAATATACACACCCTTTAACCAGAGCTCTGGTTAAAATCCACCCTAACACCACAAAGACAGGTTTTGTTCTGATACACGTGGTGGTGTGCTATTTATTCTCTCTTGTTGACTAAAACAAATTTTTGCTCAGCACTTGACATTCTTCTCTGTGACAGAACCACTGGTTTGGTAAAAGTTCAGTGGAAGATAAAGAACCACCTCCCTGAAGCTATTCTAACCTGAAAAGAGAACAGGAGAGTAGGTTGAAACAGATTAATTGGTGCTGAAGTGAATTAGTACATATAGACAGAAGAGTAGAATAAAAGGAAGGGTTTGTAAGCATGAATAGACCTTGAACTGCTCTAAGAAAGGATCTTACATGCATTCCTTTGTTTTCTACTTAATCATTAATTACTGCTGGTGTTTTGCAAATACAGGCATGTCTACACCATGTAACACAGAGCTGTGTTGAAGATCTCCAAGCCAGACATGAGTAAACCAACATATCTGCAGCGTGATACTATACCACAGAGACAAACCAGTTCAGGTCCCAGAAACAGCATCACTTCTTTGGAACATCGGGCTTGGGTACAGCACCGGAACTGGACCCACAGCACCCAGCCAGGATTTAGATCAGCTATCTTCACACACAGCAACAGGGTATGGGATGGAGGCATAGTAATGTCCGGATGGAAGAGCACAAGCATCACAATTTTCTTCAAAATATAGGAAAGAAACATCTATTACATTAGGCTACTTTTTTGTTTCCAGAACTGATTTACAAAGGAAGACTCTCAAAAATCAGATTTGCAGTGTCTGGGATGGACTATTTGTGCTGGTTCACAGTCTGGGAGCATCCCAAATCCTACTCATGAGAGGAGCAGTCCCATGGATGGAGTGCCACTGCTCCAGAGACCTTAGATTCACGTTTTTCTTCTACTGCACACTTTCTATAAGAAATGTCAGAGTGTGTGGTCACAAACGGCCAGTGAGACAGGCTTACGGTATGTATTGCTGTAGATGTCAGCGAAAGCCCAGATAGGACTAATTGCAACCAGGCTGCCCCCCAGTCCGAGAGCCTTGCTGCTGCTCACCAGGGCCACACGAGTAACCGTCACTAGGTGCAGGTGTGGACAACACAGGCTCTGTTCTGACAGGAACTGGGTTTTTTTCTACAGAAACAGTTCTCACACATTCCCAAGGAGAGCAGTGAAAACGTGTCTCATGAATAACCTCAGCTTTAGCGCACGGTGCTGAGTGAAGATACCAGGACATGGTCCCCAAAGGAGGGTCCCTGAGGCTGCTGGTACTGCACCACAGTGTTCAGGGATCTCTAAAGGACAAGAAGTCCCTGAGAAAAAGGAACAAAGCTCATAGCCACTGAAAAAGAAATTGGTTAAATGAGAGGATGTGGAGTAGGTGGCTCATTTCCCAAGCACCGAGTGGCTGATTGCAGGGCGAGTCCCAGCAGTGATTCACCGGCCAGGTCGAGGCCATTGTCCCAGGCCACCCGTGCACAGGAAGGAGAGCCTGGTCCCAGCCACCCTGCCAGCCACCGCCCCAACACACCACTGCACCCTGGCACGGAGCAGGCCACCCGAAACCTCGGCGGGACTTACAGATGCAAACACAAAGCCAAGTAGCTTTTCCCCACCTTCCTTTCCTCTCCTGACCGCTTGGATGCAACACTAGCAGAGCACAGTGTTGCTCCGAAACCTCGGCGGGACTTACAGATGCAAGCACAAAGCCAAGTAGCTTTTCCCCACCTTGCTTTCCTCTCCTGAAGTTTGACCACTTGGATGCTACACTAGCAGAGCACAGTGTTGTCGCTTTAAATGGAGCCCAAATACTCACAGGAAACAATATAAATAGTCACCACATGGGCACTCAGTACACACATGAGAAATTATTGACATTTCCCTCTTCCTTAGTTCTGGTTAAAAGAGCAGTCATCAAACCAGGGAGTCAAATCACTTCCCCTCCTGGACGTGCTCCTGCAGAAAGCCGCGCCAGGGCACACTTGGTGAGCAGGAAAGCTCTGATTTACAAGTAAGCCCCTCCTCTCTATTTAAAAGACATTTTATGACCTCCTGGGTGTTTCTTTAAAGGAGCCTTCCCCTTCCATCAGTCTGGCTCCCTGTTCTCTGTGGCGGCGGCTGATAAATTAAGATGACAAGATGGGCTGGTGAGGCTGAATCTCCTCCCAGCCTGGCTCGCCTCTCTGCTTGATGCAGCTACGGCCCCAGTTCTGGCACCCAGTACGAGGCCAACGAACAGTCTGCGTTGCCATAAATCCAGGCTTTCCCAGCAAGATCAAGAAGAGGGAGGGCTGTTGGAGGCCTCTGAGGAGGCAGGGGAAGCTGTAACAAACACGTGAAAATTAACAGGATTAATGTTTACGTTTGATATGCCTACACACATGGGCACAGGCAGCTGGGCGCTCACTCGGGTCCCACCAGATGCGAGTTGTTTGCAGCTGGGAAGTCCCTTTTTTTTGCGTCACTGAGCCCAAGTTGAGCTGCCTCAGCATACAAAACCCGGCTGCATGGCTCCCAGCCTGGACTGCTGCACATCCAGATGGAGATAATAAAGCAAGCGTTTGCACCTGTTCACACAGGCATATCCTCTGGTTTTGTTGACCATGCCAAAAATAAAGCCTCTAAAACATGGATTCAGTGAAAAATAGGATGGGTAAAACTCTGCCCCCACATGCTTTTAGAGCTCAGTAGGAATGAGATGTGCTCATCCTGTTCGTTCAGGATGTCACGCGTTGCTTTCCAGTAGCTGGTCCAAACATGGGATGAGCACTTCATGCTCCTGCCTAACGGCATTACCTCCTCTGCCTGCTGCGAGAGGCTCATCCCGTCTGCACTGAGCACCCTGCACCAGAGCACCAGCATCCTGGCAGATGCACCAGGACTCCTTCTTCAGAAGGGAGGCATCAGCAGCAGTTTAACTCCTTTTTTACCACTGCCAGAAAACACAGTTTCAGAACAAGTCCTCCACAAATCGGCAACAAGCTCATAAACTAGGGCCAAGGATGGCAATTCCTCTTAGCTTTCTGGTTCTCAGTCTGACTATGCCAGTTTAAGACACCAGCAGAATAGGACTCCCTTCCACAACTTCTAGCTGAGGACTGAGCCTAGATTAATGTAAGTGATCACTTTAAACTTGGAGCTTATGAGTGAAAACTGAAAAATATTAATGGAAAAAAAACCACATTAGGCTCAAAGTACTTCCCAGAAAAAATGTCCAACCTGATGACAGCACAATCTGCTTTCTTTTTTAGTTATGGCCTTACATTTACTGTTTTCTGTAAATGGAAAAGGGGAGGGAAAGGTTCAGATTTGTTTAATATTCTTCAAAATTAAATACATCACCGTGCAGCTGTATGTGAAAAAGATCTGAGGTTTCATCAGCTTCTGCCTTCTCTTTTGGAGGGTTAATAATCTCTCATATAGGAGTTTCTGTCTTTTTAGCACCATCTTATTAGGGGAAAAGAAATATTTAACTTCTGCACTTGATGTAGATTCTTTGATAATTTGGGCAGAGTGCAGGGCTTTTTGTCCATTTTTAAATAGCAGGTATTCACCCTACATTCAGGAAAAACCTGAAATACCTATGAAATCACCTTCTGTGCAATTACCTGATAAGAAGTCAAATGAAGCAAAGCTTCATTACTTCTCCAAAAAAGATTTTCATGTGAAAATAGCTCTCCTCACGGGGGGTTGCCAACTTGATTATTAATGGCTATTCCCTCACATTCTTCTCTTTTGACTATTGCACAATTGCTACTCCAGTGGAGCAGGACCTGCCCAAGGGAGAGGAGCTGGTGGGTTTGAGGGGGTGGCTGGGGCAGCAGTGGTATGGAGTCAGGCCATCCGTTACCCACCAGGTCTGCCCAAGGAAAATAACAGCAGAACTCACAGAATGCAATCAAGTGCATTCTTCTCCAGGGTGATTAAAGAAATATTCCATCTGATGCAACTGAAGTACAAAAAACTCTCTGTATCCTTCTTCTGCCAAGCATGGAAGAATGCCTTGCTTTAAACAATTTACAAAAAACTCCTGTATGCCAAAGATGTATCATTTACATGGAATCCAGGCAGCTTCATTTAATTGCTGCTTACACATAATTGAACCAAAAGCAATGGCGGGGGAGGAGGGAATCTAAATCGACTTATCACTGATCAAGGTTTATTTTACTTCTCCCAAAGGAAACCTACGGAGGTTTGCTAGGAATTCTTTTTTCTCTAACGGGACAAATCTGAAATGAAAATTTTTTTTTTTTTTCTTAATTCTGATTTTGTAACTGCATTCAGTTTAAAATCTGCAGATAATATAAAATTGACATAAAGACAGTTCTAATTAAACAAGACTAGGTGGAAGTGGCAATGGGTGAAAAATTCAAGTAAGCTGTGAGTTAGTTTTCCTTTCCTTGTTTCTCTCAGGCTTCTACTCCCCCAAATCTCTAGCAATGGTATAAATCATATCTGTTTCTTCAAAGTATTGTTAAACATCCAATAGGAGAAAATAACATTGCACATCACTTAACAGCAGTTGTGCCCTAACATATTCAAAATCAATTATATTTCACATCATGCAGTCTCAACTTTGAGCAGTTATTTGTGGTGCTAATTTGAGTTGTCCTGGATAATTAGAGGATCTGTATCTCCATCATTATAAAAACATTACTTTTGCAAGGATTTGCACAGAGGTACTAACAGCGTTACGAACACAGCAATTTTAATAAAGGCCAGACTGCGTCTAGCTCTAATACTCCAAATCTTTAATGAATTTATCCCACAATATCCACAGATGATAATTAAGCGCCTTTATCCCCATTTTCTATCAGTGGGGAACTGAAGCTCAGCAGTCACACTGTTCAGATGCTCAGAGACCTAAGCACCTGGCTTACCTCCACTTCTAACACACATTGGGGGAAAAGCAACAAAACCACATGGACGGTGACAGAGAAAAGAGCTTGGACTCTTCCTGGAGAGGGGCCTGAGGTTCTGACACCAATATACCCGTGATCTGGTCTCTGTTGTAATGGATTGCAATGTTTCTAGGGCCAGACTGGCTTCACTGGGGAGGATTCACAGGCACAAGCCTTAAGTAAGCTGTAAAGCATGGTGATGGGGAAAAAGAAAAAGACTACTGGAGATTTGCCCACAGCAGGGGAAGGAACTTTGCTGAGGGTTTATTGTTTCAGAATTGTTTGATGAAATAATAAACAAAATGCTGCACTGCTAATAATTTCTGTAGACCCATGATGCCTTGCAACGCAGAGGAGTACACGTACTCCCTGCCCAGAAAGGACTTCCTGCATAGTTTCAATCTGAAGAAATACACACTCATTTGTCAATGACAAAAATCTAGAAGGCAATTTCTTAGCCTTAGTGCTTTTTCTTTAGCAGAAATAGTCCCATCAACGTCTAAGGTGTGTAAGGAGATTCAAATGGTTTTAACGCTCAGGCTCCTTTTCTAAATTGAATTAAAACTGCTCTGAACCAATATTGCAAAGGACAAAGGTCAAGGCTTTATTTATATAATACAAGGATGTAATGCAATAACCGGCTGTTTGAGACACGTAAGTAAAAGATCAGGGACAAAGCTACAGACAGGATGTCAGCACTGCACAGGGAATTAGCCATGCAACTCCCTCTCATTAGTTACCGATACGCACATCCGAATCACCATACATCATTAGGAAAATGTACCAAGCGATAACTATGATTCATACTTTACCATTAACAATGCAGTGAAAGGTGAAAGAGGATGGTGCTCTTCCGGCACCACGGCCGTGTGTTCTTCCTATGTCCAAACTGAAATGAAACAGCAGCCACGGAACAATATGGTAGGAAATCATTTTCATAACCTCCTGAAAGTGCCGTTTTTATAGTGTTACTATATAAGGAATAAGGATACCCAAACCAATTGTCAGGCACCAATGTAATATTTTTTCTACAAAACCCTAACAAAAAGTAAATATTGTTACACTTTGCAAGATTTCCAAAAGCACATTCTGTATCATTGTATCTGTCAGAGACAAAATAGAGATTTATAACCTCAGAAAGACCTTGAAAAGTTCAATTTCTAAATCCTATCTTTGTGCTAAGCGGGTTACTTGCTTAACATAGGGTACACCGTGCAACTCTACTCCCAGTCAAGTACATCTACAACTCCCTGGAGCCTGCCATGTATGTTTTGGGTACCAGAGTATATCTTAGTTTTGCTCCAAACATCCTCTCACTATGTTTTGTCCAAAAAATAAACACACAGTTTCAGCACCAATAATGCAGAGAAGAGAAAAATATTTCACTTTGCCTATACATTAGCTTCATATATAAAGGGCAAACTAAGCTACTTATCAGGACCAATCACTTTTTAAAATATTCTTGCACAACTATTATTGACATCAGTAGAGGAGGTGTGCACACAAAAGGCTGAACTTGACCACTGCAAACCCAAATGACTGGATTCAGTCAGAGAGCAAGGAACTATTACCAAGAGTTGACACCTCTTACAACAAAGCTCCTTGTGTGTATATGGTCTGCGTTATTCTCATAGTAAAAGCAAGAGGTTTGTGAGGTAACAAAAAATTACTCCAAGCATGGAAAAGGAAGACATGCCACATTTGAAATTATACACGTTTGATTGAAATGTCTCCAACAATGTAGAAATTTAATTGGTTTGGTTGGGTCTGCTGTTGATGCTGTTTTTTCATATTTTTAATGGGAGTATCACGTCATATTCAAACATTGACTTTTCAGTTTGTGCAAGACTGCCACAAAGACAAAAATCCATGCTAATGTTAACAGAACATACCTAATGTCTTACTGCATTCTTCTAAGATCCTGTTGACATTTGGCTTTTTCTCATGACATCTGTAACTAATGCAAAATTGGAGCCCTTACCAAGGGCTTTAAAATAAAGTTTACCAGCATTAACTACCAGGTAGTATTTTTCAAATATTTTCCATACACTTTCTCCACTAGATTTAGAAAATGCAGCTCTTCATGTAGTCTCTAACTGATGGAAAATATCCATCAAATCTCTTGGTAGCCAGGTGTACCCTATTTTCCCAGGAGCAGTGCTCTGCTGGCAGAGGATAATGACTGATGTTCTTTACCTCAAGTGAACTGTACCCTGTAGGCTAGGAGGAAACTAAGCCAAGAATCTGCTCTTCAGCTGAGCTGGTTTACAGGTGAAATCACCCGTTACAGCTCATGTTCACTTGTGGAGTCTTGAAGGAGGTTGTGTTTGGAATAGGAACTCTGACTGCTCCTTGTCATCACTGGACCTCAGAAAGACACAGGTGAAAGACACACTATTGGTAGGCTTTGCCCAACTCTCGGGACAAGAGGGTCCTCGTCTTACACAGGACAGCACAGGACCCCCTCCCGATATCTGAAAATGCTACAGTGCTTTTAGCCACCTCTTGCCACTACTGATGCTTCACAGCTGGTGATGATGAAAACAGGGGAAAGCTTTCTGCTCTGTTCTGTTTCCTTACCCTTGTAACCAAAAAGACAACATTAGGGATGTCATTCTTTGATGTATCTATAGCATAGTATTTGGTAGATAAATTTCAATATATAAATTTGGATAAAGTATTTTAATACCAAGACTCACTTTTTTTTTTTATAATCACAGCAATACAGCTTTAAGATGTAAAGGCCTTAAACTATTACACAGAAAATGAGTAATATAATAATTGTGAAATTTCTGTGCTAAGAATAGTGATTTTTTTTTTTTTTTTACACATTACAGTTCAGTTCCTTAGGATGGGAACACAGCTTTCTGAGTTTTTGGCAGCTAAGATGTAGAGTGTTCAACAGAGGCTGACTAGCACCAAATTAGAGCTGTCCTTTAACTTGTAGAATCTCCTGTCTCAGCCTCTCAGCTGAGGAGAGGAGAGTCTCTCAGCAAAGACTAAAATCTACCCTTAAGTCACTACCTTTCATTCTCTGCTCATGTGGACTATAGTTCTGCAGTATAAAATGCTTCTCATTGGAGTCTCTGCTGAGCATTAAGCAGCTTTTTGCAGAGGTAAAATTCCCAAGTCCAAACCATTCTCTGGTCAGCTTTTCCAGACCCCTGGAGCTTCAGGATGCCCCAAGTCCTGCTGTGCACTAACCCATGCTCAAGAAAAGTGCCCCACAGCCTAGGATCAGCATGAAGGGCAAAAACTTTCCAAATGAAGAGGATCCACTTCTCTAAGCTTAGCTCTCTATTTTGTCTAGAGGAACCAAAGCACAAGTTTCTGTCCATGCTTTGAAAGTAATTTCAGTAAGTTTTCCACCTGGTTATCTAAATGCAAGCAGTCACACAGATTTTAGACAGTCTTTAACAAGCTTGGTGACATTGCTACACATGTAAGTGATCCCTCAAGAGTACAAAAAAGTATAATGACTGGATTGGGATTGAGGGACTTGCTCTGAGCCTGTGCTTAAACCACAAAGAGGTAGGTGAGAAGAAAGTGAACATTCAGAGACAAGGGGATATAAATTTTAAAAGTAAAATAAATGCTTCCTTATAATTGCTCAACAAAGAATTAAATGCAACATTGAAAGAGGAAATTATCATTCTAGCTTTACAGAGACAAATGCAGTCCCAAAATACAACTGCCTAAGAAGTGGGAAACCCCCAGTGGCTGGACATTCCCTTACTCAACGCCTGCCTTCTGCATTTCAGTGTTTCATGGGGTAGGACTTCTGCCTGCACAATTGCAAGCACTGTGGGTCCTTGAGTTTGCTCTGGGCCTCCAGCTACTATTGTAATACACAATAACATAAATCTAGAAAATCGACTGCAACAATCTGGACTGAGGGTCCAGTGTGTCCTAACCAACAATTCCCCCCATCCTCCCTGACCAGCTATTACAAAGGAAGAAGAAACAGAAGTGGGAGCAGAAGGCAATGACAGAAGGAAGAAGGGAACAGACAGAACTTCCCATGGACCTGTCTCTGCAGGAAGCCTTTTACTGCCCCCAGGCACCAAACTGCGGGAATAGAAGATCATAAAAACCAACCAGGCAACAACACAAATCAAACTGCATTGAGAAGCTCATTCCTAGAGAATACGGATGGATGCAGCACAAACAGGGTAGGAAAAAACTGATGCCAACAACTTGCTTAAATGAAACATCAGCTAAACTTTTTTTTTTTTGTTACAATAAAAGAAAATCTAATTAAACACAATGAGTAATATAATCCAAGAGTTTATTGGCAGGGAAGAAAAAAAAGCTACTACATTCTAGGGCTGTTTTATTACAGCCTGCTTTTGAATTGTGATCCAGTGAACTCAAGGGTATTTAGAGCAAGACCACTGGAAGCG
>NW_010125640.1:0-12025 GCF_000699245.1 Pterocles gutturalis | reverse complement strand
TCCTGCTATCCGATGGCTGAGAAGAATAGGGAAGACTCCTTCTGAAATGTCTCTCTGACTACATCTTGGGAATTTGCTGCAAGCAGGCACACAGTTGCTTGGAGGCCATCAGAAATGGGATTAACATCTCCATGCTAAGACACAGAGAGCTCATAGCCAGGTACTCCAAAGATGAATTTGCATTCTACAACATTTTATTGACAAAGACATGCAAGCAAAAGCTTCTCCTGCAAGTGTGGTGAGTGTGATCGTACTTTCCCTGAGTAGCCATTTACAAGCATGCTCTTAGGGAGGGCAAAATCCTGTCCTTCCTGAAATCAGCTGCATAAATCCTATCGATTTTTGAAAGTCTCCAGTTTCAGTGAGTAACACATAATTCTACAGCACCAAAATCATAGCTGTGTAGGTATGCTGCACAAAGGGAGAGAGATCTGGTTTGAGTACTGTCATTCCCTGTGGGACATGCTATTTTGTCTAGAACTGGAGATTTTTGAAGCTGTGACAATTTAGTTTTCTGGTTCCTGCTCCCAGCTCCTCCAAGACTTACCTAGCCATCATTTTGGTTAGAGCTATTGCAGGACCTGGAGAACTGTTCTTTCTCCTGGGGATGGAAGATCACCCCAGCTTTCCTCCACGCAATGTGATTTTATTCCTCCCTTTCCAACGTCCCACTTTTCCTCATTCCTTGTTTGGTTGTGCAGGTATCCATCTCTCAGCCAATCCACCAACCTTCAAATTTCTTCTAACACAAATTGTACTATAACATCCACAAGGCTTTTGTGCAGGTACAATATAAAAACCAAAAAGGGATTGCTTCTCCTTGCTGCATTCATGGCAGAGGTTACCATTTCACCTGATCTGGACCTGCCCAAGGACTGGATCTATCCTCGGATCGCTCAATCTTACTCAACACTGCTCCCTGTAAGCCAAAGTCAGCATCAGTATTGAGAAGAACATCAGTGCCGGTGGCACCAGTCAAAGCCTTGAGGAGGTCTCTGACCTCCCCTCGGGAAGCCAGCAGCTTGTGGCCACGGCAGAGGTGCAGAGCTGTCGCTGTGCAGAAGGGAGCCAGATTAGCCGTGAGGGAGGGCAGGCACCATCGACAGGCTGCTTGGTGGCCTAATGAGGCGGTCATTCCTTCCCTACCCCAGCAGACGGGTGTCTAACCTCCTGCAAAACCATCACCGCAATTGGAGGTAATTGGAGCTCTTTTTGCCAGGCTCAGCAGGGAAAGCAAGGAGCAAAAGGGCATGGGTGAGCGACTGCCGGGGCTCAGCTGCGGTCCCCTCGGGGTTGGGGCACACCAGTGGCAGGGTGTGGAGGTTCACAATGCCACTGCCCGCTCCAGGCTACCCGTCCAAGGCAGGGCACAAGCACCACCATTGCCAATCAGCTGTAAGCACTAAGAGCCATTAAAATAAACCCCAGCAAAAGTGTTGCTGACATCTCAGATTATATAAAGGGCTGGTTTTAGACAGCAGCACTGCCTCTGTGTTGTTACAGACTCCCTTCCACCCTTCTCACTCCGTTTCTCATCAGTGGTGGTGGCTCAGGTCTCATAATTGAAAGTCCCATGCTTGTCCTGGTCTCCCCACCACACACAGAGCAGGAATTTGGAGCAGCGTTATTGTTTAGGGTACTTCAGGACTCAATGGTCTCCTGAAGTGGTCTTTGTTTCATTTAAAAGCATTATTATTTAACAGTTTGATTAAAAATAATACTGAAGTGTGAGAAGGCAAACTTGCGACACACCAACCTGACCTACTAATTTAAATTCCCGAATGCTCTAACACAGAGACCCTGAAAATGAGGACATATAATAACTGTATTTGCTATGGACATGAGCAGGGCCATTCCTCTTGGACCAAATCCTTTTTTTTTTCCTTTTAATATAGTTGAGACTCTCCAGAACATCCTCTTATCCCCAGGCTGTGGCATGGCTAAGGTGCAAACCTTGTCAGCTCCCAAAAGCCACAGATTAAGATTACTCTGAGCTGTTGCAGACACCAGACTGGCCACTCCAGGACAAGGCACATCACCCAGGGCATGCGCACACTACCACTTCCCCCACAAGCCAGGGCAGGCAGAGAGGGCTGGACTGCGTGAGGATGTTCACACCAGCAAGGGGACAACTGAAGCTTTTGAACAGGGCTACTGTCCACACAGAAGTGATGAACCACCAATTCCAGGTGTTTGCCCAGGCTCAAGACATCCAGCACTCTCCAAGAACACTTGCTGAATATAATAGTCTTTTCATTGGGGGTCAGTATGACCTCATCATTGAGATTTTTGTCTCAGATATCATCAAAGAAGAGGGGAAGGCACAGTCTCCCATACTGACCCTTCTTCTTTCAGTAACTGTTAATGCAACTGATGCTTTGAGACATTTAAGTTCTCTGTGTCAGTTTGCTCCCTGACCCAGACATTTTCTCCTAACCATAAGAGGTTACTGTATTTTGGGGTTGCTCCAGGGTGGAGGGAGCAGTTGGACAGCCGTGGCAGTGGCAATAAGACAGCAGGCCTGGGGGGAACAGGAGTCCCAAAATAGGATGGGTAGGCAACAGAGAAAGAGGAGCACGCAGCTCAGAAGCAGGGAATGAGAAGTGAGCACAGATGGGCTCCACCCTGTCCCAGGATTGTTAAAAGGACAGAAAAAAATCAGCAAAGAGAAAACAGCATCTAAATTGGCCTTTGGGAAAAATGGTGTCAAGAAAGTTTCTCTAAACACTGGAAGAAGAGACAAGGCAAACACTGTACAGTGTATGTATG
This sequence comes from Pterocles gutturalis, assembly GCF_000699245.1. NCBI lineage: Eukaryota > Metazoa > Chordata > Aves > Pterocliformes > Pteroclidae > Pterocles > Pterocles gutturalis. Next base: position 9,256 of record NW_010125640.1, on the reverse strand, counting down.
GTCAAGGCAACTGAACCCTGGAAGACAAAAGGACTAGCACAGAAAAGCAGAGACTGTGCTCTGGAGGAAGGACATGCAACAGAAATTTGGATTAATCTTGAGGGTAGAAGGACTGAAATTCAGTCCATAGAGAGTTTGGAATAAAATTATAATCATTCTGTTTTGGAGAAAGGATTAGAAATTACAGCATTATTTATAGGCAGGAAATAAGAAAAAAAAAAACTTCCATCAAAACAATATTAAGTTTTTCCAAATTACGCAACAGCTGAGATTCCCATTTCTTCGTCCCTCGAGCTGCCAGGCACTCATCTTTCCTTCCCAGTAACCCAAGAGGGAGCCAGGTGTCCTGCAGCCCATTCCCAGGCTGTCCGGAGGCTGCAACAGAGGTTGTTGCCAGACCCCTGGCTCCTCCAGAAACCATGGAGCTGGGTACCCTCAACCCAGGCAGCCACTGGGACACATCTATGCTAAACTTGCAGATGCCAGAGCCAGGAGGAGCCGGAATGGCTGGGAGGCACTAAGCCAGCAGACCCTGGAAACCCAAACTCCCCAAGACCTTGCCAAGCAGCTTGGCAGCAATCCAGCAAAGGGTCAGTGCTTCAGCACAACTCAGTAGTAACCTCTTCTCAGCTAGTCAGCTAGTCAGCCTTCTCCTGAAGATAATCCTTACTATTCCCACTGAAGCTGCACACATGGCCACTGAAGTGGTCCCACACCTCACCTTCCACCAGCACTTGCAGCTGGGTGCAGCAGACAGTCATCTGGATGTGGCCCCAGTGCAGCCAGCACATCTCCTTGGGTCATACTTGATGCTTATTCCCCCCACACCCCAATGCTGCATTTAATGCAGATGGAAGCAATTGTAATCCATTCTTCCTGCCCTACACTCTTGGTTTGCGATTGCTTTGCCTCCATCCTTAGACAACACCTATAACACTATTAGGGACTTTTTATAATGGGTAACTTTTCAGTTCTTTTATGACTGTTTACTGCTATAGGATACAGTTACTACATACCCACACAACATCCTCAGGCAAAATACTCTGGTAAAAGTAAATATTCTGGAAGGCTTTATAGGCTCTACAGTCCCGACTGAGTCTTTGAATGTTTTATTGATTTGTTTTGGTTGAATGTGAACAAAGAATTGAGGATCTATCCTGCAGATCTAACTGAGGTTGGTACTGTATCACAGAAAGAGGGGCTCATGCCCAGGTCAGAATTGGGCCTTCAGTCCTAAAGCCAACACCAATAAATGACTCAAATATGACCTTTACATGAAAGAGTTGTACAAAGAATGAGCTGTGCTAAAACCTAACCTCGCATCTCCTCTTACAAGACATGCACACTCTCTTTCAGGAGCTCTGCTCCTATCTTTTTCCTAGAAACTCAAAAGAGAAAAGACAACAGGAGAACTTTCACTGATTTCTCATGAGATACCTTACTTTGGTTTTTTTTTTTGTTTTGTTTTGTTGTTTTTGTTGGTTTTTTTTTTTAATCACAATGAATTTTCTTTTCCCCAAATTTCTCTCATCTCCTTTTCCCTGCAGTAAGTTCATCTTAGCCAGCCTCCACTCTTCCCTCTAGTGCCTGACACTGCTCTTTTGTCAGGGAAGGTGCAGAGAGTTCAGGTTTTCCCTTCTCCATTTCTCTTTGGACCTGACACTGCTTCTGACCCCTGCTCAGCCTTTGCTTTGAAGTGCTTTTTCTGCTCTCTGCTTTCCCACCGCATTGTGTTAACCCTCCTCCTTTCCCCACTCCATCAGTTGGCTTCAATAAGTGAGAGGAGCTCACTGGAACCTCCTCTTTTGTCTTATCAGCATGCTCTCAGTTCTTATAAAATCCTACCCACCTTCCCCATAAAACAGTCTGGCAAAAGGTGACCACCGCAGAGGCTTGGAAACTGCTGCTAAATACCACCCAGGGAACGCTGCTGGCTGCGTGAGACAAGCCGGGTGAATAGATCTCACGTTTGACCCATGCAACTTCACAGCAGCATCTGAAAGCAAGAAGCCACATAACTCCCGCTCCCCAAGATAATTGCATTTAAGTGTCCTTTTTGTCACATGCTGCAAACTATGGTACCCTTGCGGGGCGCTCTGCAACTTTGCTCCTGCTCTGTTTTGCAATTTTAATGGAAAAACCCCACAAATTTGGCCTAAGTATAGGTGACTGGTTTGATTCAGTTTCCTTGGTGCTACAGCTCCCAGCTGATGGATGTTCAGGTCGAAACAAGAAATGGCATCAGCACAAAGAGAATGGTTTGGCTCTCACTTATTAAAGACTCCTGAAAGCTTTCCAGATCTATAAATATTCACATTATTCCCACCAAAGGGCAGAAAGAGAATGAATTGTATCCTTCTAGCTTGCTCTGTTAACACATTCCCATTTTTCAGTGTTCCCCAGCTGGATAAATACCATGACAAACAGAGGAAACCCCTGCGAGAGAAAATACACATTGAAGTAAACTGCAGTGATGTGTAGTTTATAAATATTTGCAATGGTACAGGGAAAATATCTCTATTAATCACATTAACGTATGCTGAATACAAAGATGATCAGTTACCATTGATACTTTTTTTTTTTTAAAAGATATGAGTAGAACTTCCACTATAGGAAAAAACCTGAAGACTTGTGTATGCTATATAAACATGCATAAATAAACATATAGACAAAAATGCTTTAAAGTAGAAAAGGTTATTTTAATTACAATAGTAAGGCTTGGTTTACTTTCTACACCTATTTTGCCAGAAAGTTGAACATCTCACAAAATCTGAGTCATTGCCTGAGGATCAGAAACAGAAAATTCAAAGCTCAGTAAGCATTATAACCTCTTAACCACTCCATTAGTGAGAACTGATGATAAAATTTAAATAAGACTGAACAAACATTATTTTGCTCAAAAATTACACTGCAGAGATAAACTGTAAGAGCTTGGGAATACCCTGGTTAGCGCAGCAGGCTGAAGGACTCATACAGATCTCTCCTCTAATCTCCTAAGCATTTTTCATTATTGCTTACTAGATTATTTATTATTTTTTAAAGGCTGATCATAGCTACAAATTCCAACTCAGGCTTCTTCACTCACCACTTGAGAATACGGCAGCAAAGCAGCACGTTTCCACAGGTATACGTGATCTACATAAGTGAGCAGTTTCACAGTAGGTGGGAGCAGCACGCGGACACTGAGCCATAGAATTCAAACACACCTGCACGGGTAAGGCTGGGTTTAAGTAATCCCTTCCCTAACATCTCTGGACAGGTTAATTCCTCAGTGCCATTACTGGTGCAGCTGTAGAGGCAACAACCACCTTACCCTGCTCCCACCTCTTTAACTACCTTGGACATTTCATGTCTTTAGGGAAAGCACTACTTAGCCTACAAACATCTTTCACCTCATACAAATAGGCGTTTCTTGCAGTTGCTCATTTTCTAGCTTCCATCATCATCATGCAATTAAGGGATATCTGACATGAGTCATTAAAGTTTCACCCCATGAAGCTGTCCAAAACACAAACCAGTCAAGAAAAGGCACTGGGAACTGCGTATGGAGTCTACAGCCCCTCTCTTCACATCTGCCAGCCTGCTTATGTGCAGTGATGACTTCTCACCTTTAAAAATTAAAATAACAATACATACACACCCAGCACCCATTCAGCTGTCTTGCTGGCAAACAGCTCAACCAAATGGACAACAGGTTGGGGATAACCTGCTTTGATCTTCCTGTAGTCCCTATGAAAATCAAGGTGGCCAAGGCCACTGGTGTGGCTTTACACACATTCCCAGTACTGCTCCTCTGCTTGAGGGCTGCAGGAGCCCTGGGGAGCCCCCAGCAGAGCCTCCACCTTCCAGGTACCTCCAGGATTTCAGCAAGATGAATGCTCATGCTTACGGAGGTGCCTAATGGCCATCACTCACTTTACACTGGCCATCAAGCAGCCTGCAGGCAACCGGCATGGATCCAAAGCTGTTCCTTATGTTCGTTTTCCTTGGGGGGAAACAAGGTAGGGGAAGGAAATGCTGTCAGAACCTACGTCTTGACTCTGTGCTTATTTTCGTTGTATTATATCTTTGAGGTCTGAGCTGTGCTGGACGGTGTAGAAGGTGAATCAGCATCTCCCCATGCAGCCCACGGGGCAGGAGCAGCCATGGCCTCACGGGTGGGTTCAGGGCACCAGATGAAGGTGGAAAACCTGTGGCCCCGCCAAGACCAGAGGGAGCTGTACTGTGCTCTAAGCCCTGCCACCACAGCATGAGAGAAATGGCTTTCAAGAACAACAAAGAGTGTGTACATTTTGTACCGTGTTAAAGAGAAAGAATAGCAACAAGGACAAGAAAAGCTTAGTTTGTGAAGGATGTTCCAGCAGAGGTGATTAATGGTGTTGAAAGAAACCCCAACTGTTGTTTCAAATTTCTTTCCAATTAGCCACAAAGTTACTCCCTCCTTTTTCCTTCTATTTTTTTTTTCTTTCTTTCTTCCTTCTACCTGTGTTTGATTTAGAATCAAGGTTGGTGATTTGTGTTATGACAGCAAAAATAAAGGATCTCTGTACTGTATGCATGAGGATTCAAAGCATTGCCTTTGATGGCTCATTAGCTGCATGTGGCTACATGCAACACTGCTCGACTGAGATATATTGCCCAGGATTTAATTCCAGAATAATTTCAAAGGCATTAAATTGAATGCTTGCCCTTTTCACCACGGTATTTAAATGGTACTTTGTATGCCAAGCTTAAAAAAAGAGCAGAGGAAACACAGTTGCAGTACTGCTGGAGCATGTACTGAACTTTGTTAAAATGTTAAACATTTATTAGAATTATTTTTTAAAAAAACAAGATAGTGTTAAACCAGTTGTTACTTCAATTAACTTTCTTTGCTAGGAGGGAGAAAGGAGATTTTTTTTTTTTTAACTAACAAACAGCTCTCAGAACTGCTGAACAGTATCTCATTTGTTCAGTAAGACTTAAAGATAAGAATGGTCTCAGGCTGGAAAAATAGATGTGCACATTTCTGTGCTGACTGAGCAAAATAAACCAGACAAAGCTTCTCCCACAGTAGAGAGAAGATCAAACCCCAGAGCTGAGCTGAAGGTCACAAGTCTCGCAGCTCTCCAGGCACAGCCCCACTGCGGCTACTCCTGTGGGAGGGCAGCTCTGGTACGCACCAAACCATCGCGAGCTCTCAGCTTACAGCCTGGCAGGGAAGTCCAGCGATGGGAACCTGCCTCTGATACACAAAAGCAACCCTCTGAAACAGGCTGCACTCTCATTTACCACTGATCTACAAAGCCTATTAAGGCAGAGTGCCCTGTATTTTCTCATTTTCCCTCCATTTGCCTTGTCTTTGCAGTTTCAGGGATGCCTCCTGGTAAAATACGAGAAAGTCAATTTTATCCAATTTACAGTTAAACTTTAATTCTGAAATGAAGTAAACCTCAAAGCACAGTTTTGCTTGATTTTACAGCAGGTTTTCTCTGTCTGGCTCCCCTTGCCTGCAGTAGGTTGTACTTCAGAGCAATTGCTTGTTAAGGGGCAGCAGCCCAACACTGCACCCACCCTTTGCCTTCAAGGCAGTCTTTACCAGCATCCCTGTGTCACAAATACATCAACATTTCAATGTTTGGTCAGGAAGTGTTGGTACAACACTTTCTAAACAACGTAGCTTCATGCACCATTTTATTTTACATATGTTCAGAGTTGGTTTGAGCTGGTGGTTCTGCCAGAGCTTGAAGGACAGCAGGCATTGCTAGAATTTGTATCTGGATTTGAAATTTAGCATCATTTGGTAAATACATACAATTACCTATAACTGTGTTTTCATGTAGCAAAATGCAGGACTCTGGAGCACCACAATTCAGCTTCAGCTGGAAGCCACATTTTACTGCCTCAAATGTGGGACTTTTGAGCAGCCACAATCAGAAAAAGATGCAGGAGGCAGAATAACTTTGCATTTTTGAGCCCATTTCAGAGCTCATCCACCAGGAGATGGGCTTTGTACCACAAACTAGCAGCTTGTTCTGCACAGATGTTGCAGGCAAGGGGGACATTCCTGGAAAAAGCAGAGGTTTTGCTATTGTATGGATCTTCTCTTTCAAGTTTAAGATGGTTGATAGACTGTCAGGCTGAGACACAGACAGGCAGATGAAGGACCAGCTCGCAGCAGCACTGCTGCCAGTCTCTTCCCAGAGCTTCACCCAGAGCTACCACATCCATATTTGCACCTCTTCATCCCCTCACCTCAACACAGGACTCCGCAGGGCCCAAGCAACCTCCCCTACCACTTCTCCTCTCTGCAGCCCCACTTCTTTTCCTGCAGTGATATTTCCCCACGGTTCCCCTTTACTAAATTACCCAAATTACTCAGGCAGCATTATAGCTAGGCAGCATGCATGGATTTTTGTAATCACTATTCATAAACACAATGCTCCCCTTCAAGCCCTTCTTATAGTCTACCTGTTTGTTGAGAGTTTTTTGGGAATTTTGTTTGTTTGTTTTTTAATTGCATTTTTTTTCTGGGTATAGCGAGATCCTGGTCCTCAGCATTACTGCAATACAAAGAGTAAATAAAGTAATAATATCAGAGAGATACATAAGAGAACAAAATCCATCTCACAAAGACAGACTTTTGAGGCATTTTACTCCAAAAAAAAAATATTCAAAAAAGTAATTTTAATTGGATTCCAAGAAGCTATCTTGTTTTAAATCCCCTAACAAACCAGCGTCAACAAAGGCACCAAATTGCTTCGTGTGCCTGAAAATGCACATGCACACAGAGATCCTCTCCACTTCTGCCCTGCCTACTGAAGGAAGTGCAAAGGAGCAAATCCATCCGGCCACAAGGGCTGCATCTGGCTTTATCTCTCTGCTGTGCTGAGCAGTGGGGGCAAACACATGGAGGGCAGAGGAAAGGTTGCCCAAAGTCCTCTTTCTGGCTGAATTCCAATTTATATATAGTTTAATTGGCACAGTGCATTACCTGTAACCACTGTAGAGCAATAGTTATCTCAGCTATTTAGCAACTAAACCCTTTTACCATGTACAAGGGTCTGAAAAGAGACCTTACATTGCACAGGAAGGTCCCAGCTTGTCACAAACATGCAGAACTGAGGCAGGTCCCTAGAAGATGGTGCTTAGTTTGGTTTTCCATGGAGGTTCAAGTTGAGCAGAACGTATGCCCAACTTTTGCTGTACCCCAAATGCTAGATCAAAGACCTTTCCCCTGTTTCACCCCAACCATGGGATGTTTTGACAAGATGACCACATGAAGGTACAGCCTGTGGTACATAATGGCCCTGCAGAGTTTTCCCAAAATCTGCTGGTTTATGCACTTAAGTAAAGCTTCAACTTCAAATACACAGGGTGTAAAGTCCTGCTTTTACAGGAGTTCATGGCATGTTGAGGATCTAAGTACTAGTGTTTGAGGCAAGTGATTTACTGACACGGGGTTATCCAGAGGTTTAATTTGTCATGCATCTCATCCACACACTTTGTTTCTCTCTTTTCACTCTTTCTTCAGAAGCAGCATGCAGCACACCACTGGTGGTGAAAGAGCCTCCCCTTTGCATAGCAGCAAATCATTTTTCTCAGCTTCTCTCCAGCTAGATATCAATGATTCCTCAGGATCTGCAAAGCCTCTTTAAGACCCTGTCAGAAATATGGAAGCCTCCTTTTTCTTACTGCTCAGTTAAACACAGCCTCTGCATTCAGATTACACAGACCGACTTGTGCATCAATCTCATTCCTTCCCTGTTGATAAAATATTGGGTGTCAGAGTGTTTTAATCCAACGGTCTGCCAGCCACGGCCTCATTCATCTGCTAGGATGGAGGCAGCCCCCCACGAGCAGGCTCAAAGTGATGTCTGATCCATCAATGCCTTTACTTTTGGAAGTTGGATTACTCCAGTGCCTGAAGACCAAGTCCTGTCCCTCACACCAGAAGCAATAGCTGGGAGTGGAAGAAGAGACACCTACTAGATTTTAGAGCTGAAGCAAGACCTTTAAAGGGTTCTGTTTTCACAGCAAACTCATCAACTTTAAACATTTGTCTGACCCTGGATCCTTTCAGGGCTGTGCAAATACTTGACTGGCAGGAGATGGATTTTATCATAACAGCATCCAAGTGAACAGTCAGTTCTGGCATTTCCGTGCTTACTCTGACTCTCTCACTCCTGTAGCTTGGAGAGATTTGCATCATGATCCATCCACAGTGAAAACCATCACACGTCCTATGCCTTGGTACATGTCCAAAGCTTACGCCTCCTCACTTACAAATACTGGTCATCAGGTAGGGGCGTTTTTAAGGCGTTGAAATTCCCCAAAGCAAGTGTTTTGCTCAAAGATACTACTGGATCACAACCTGTGAGTAACCAGCAGCTCCAGTTATTGCTCTTAACAGAGTTATTGCTGACCATGCAGAGCCTCCCGTCTCCCACCACAGCTACTCTGTTTCATGTGAAGTCATTGAAAGATTAGAAATTCACACAAAACAACCACAGGCAGAAATAACTACTTATTTTACAAGGATATTCTAGCAGTCAGGACAAACTATCACATTGCAAATATGCACTTGCATGGAGTAATGTGAGCCATAAAAGAGATTAATTTGTGATGCAAACCTAAAATAGATTAATTAATAAGTACACTAAACCGGGCATCACTTCCTCTGCAACCTGCTTGATTTTAATCTGACTCACTCTATAAAAGTGTTTTTCTTTGGGTTTATGGTTTGCCTTTTTGCGTCCTCCTCCAAAAGGTGCTTTCACAGAACAGCCCATGAAGCACTGTCTATACCAGGAAGGACTGGCAATATTTATTTAAAAGGGGAGAATAGCTGCATAGTTATTGATTTTGAGATGGTTTTTCAAAACACAGAGGGGATTAATACTCAGCTCATCCTAACGCCTGCACTCATGTAGCATTAACCTGCAGAAGTAATTTAATGATGTGTTCGATGAATCCCAAAAGTAAATAGCAGGCGCCTGCAACATGTTCAGACACGATTACGGCAACAGAACATGTGCAGGCAGACGGCAGTGGCCAAACCCAAGAGAAAACATCTACTAAGCCCTGAATCCTGTGCCCATTTGCCTGCAATGATTATGATAATATCACAGTAACACCTCCAAGTCTCAGCTGAGTTGCAGAGCTGACGTGTTAAATACCCTAAAAGACACAGAAAAAACCAAGCCTGTCTGGATGCCAAAGCACCTGCTGCTCTCCAGGGAGAGGGGACAAATTGGAAGAGTTCCCCCCCCCCCCC
>NW_010125639.1:0-3247 GCF_000699245.1 Pterocles gutturalis | reverse complement strand
AGAGGGACCCCGGGAAGGGCACGCCTGGGTGGGTCCCTCTTAATTAATTAAGAGCCGTTCCACAGCTGTCAGCACTTAAAGCAGACAAGTTTTAATGATCGTTTCATTAGATCCCACCTCCTCATTCAAAAATACTCACAAACATTATTAAAAACTATGTCAAGCTCAAAAAAAAAAAAAAAAAAAAAAAGGAAAAAAAACCCACAACCCAGCCACCAACAAAAGCCCCCGAAACAACAACAACAAACACAAAAAAACCAAAAAAAACCCCACCAAACAAAAAAAAAAAAAACCACAACCCCCAAAACCCCACCATTTTGGACATTTGGGTGAGAGTGTCTGGACCCAGCAGGAACATTTTCTGAGGCAGATGAGCGTGCCGGCAAAAGATGGGATGCTGGGACCTGTGAGAAAGCACTACCTCAGTCTCACTGGTGTGCAGTGAAAAAATCACTTGCTCCAAGGAAATGTGCTGGCCTAAACATGAAAAATAAAATGCATTTTACTCAAGTTAATTATGTCAGGGTACCTGGCAACATAACTCTTAAGGGGTTAACAAGTAAAAATGTACATTAAAGCTGTATTTTCTATATATACAATGCAACAGACATATATGCAGAGGTGTGCAGAGTGATGAGGATAACTGAAAGTTTTAAAATGCCAGCCCCTTTGTGTTGTCCCAGGTGTCCCCCACCAAAACAAACAGTAAAGCAGTTAAGCACATGTTTAGTTCATCCTAATTCAGCAAAATATTTAAACCAGGATGTCTGTTTAAGAGTTCTTCTGAGTAAATGTCCCTACAGAAATTTTGTTACAGGCTGAAAACTGAGTTGTCTGCACATTAGGCTCTGGACTGGGTTGTCTACTTGTGTCAGTCAATTAGTAATCACCTGTATATATTTTTTTCTGGGTTTCATTTCTTTTCTCTCTTCATTTTTTCTTTACCTTCATATTCCCATTCTGACCTGTCCTCTTCTCTGTGTGTATATTTGCAGTTCTTAACACAGAACCATTTCATCACGTTCGATGTTACTGGCAAAACTCCCATTGATCCACTTGATTGCCTTTGGTAAGAGATTTCGCTGGAATTTGATTGCTGTCTCAGGACTGCAAGAGATACGTGATAACGTAGTCCTGACAGGCTGCTTCCAACAGGAAATGATATGAGCTGCAGAGGCATTGCACAATTTGATTTCATTATATTAACACTCCTCAGAACATACAATACTTCATTTATAGAAGGGGATAGGAAAACACAGGCAGACACTTGGCCATGCTCTATGTGTGAAGGGAAAGGCTTTGATGTGTACCCAGAGGTTGTAGGAAAGCTGGAATGCATTTTTACTGACTTTTACCAACAACAAAAAAAAAAAGAAAAAAAAGAAAAAAATGAGTATTTTTTATTAGCTTTGAATAAAACATAGACAAGTGACTACGTCCCCATGTAAGGCGGACACCCCGCTCCCCAAACATAACCATTGCTCTTATGCACAGATACATCTTTCAAGAATTAAAGGCTGATTTTCAAGGAGGAGGAACCATTAGACTAGGTCTGAGCTTGGTGTCCCTGGCCTGCAAGGACCAATGCTCCAGCACATATCGAGTATGGGCCTTCCCCACCAGCCAGGATCAATTCCCATCACACTCTGATGGTATGGACATGGAATCAGAGGGAGAAAGCTGAATAATTCTGAGAGATTTTCCACTACCTATTCATGAAGCAGGATGAGTCTACTCAAGACCTCACCAAAGCCACAGAGACCATGGAAAGCACAAACCGTAGAGTGGCACACAGGAATTCCAGACGTAAAAGCACTGTTTTTTGTCGTACCAACTGCCTGCCACCAGCCTCCTGGCACCAGGCTTGGCTGTGTGGCAGCGACGCGCTGAACGCACACGGTGTCGTTGCTCTGCTTAAATGGCATATGGAGGTGGAGAGGAATTTCATGCTTCATTAGTGGATGTGTTTGGAAAATGATTTGTGATAAGACATCTATAACAAGGAAAATTAATGAAAATAATTAATGAAGCATAGTCTAAAATACCAGGGTTTTGTCTAAATCAGCAAGAATAGAGTCCCAAGGACATCCACAGTGTGATTTATAGGATTTTTTTTTGTTAATGATCCATGAGATCTTAATGTTTTCAGTGCAAGGAGTGGTTGGGGAAGTGGTTAGGAAGGGATCCCACCTGTGAGGCTATTGAGGCTATAGGTTCCTGTGAGGGTCAAATCTGAACTTCTTACCTGCTTTGTATTGTCTGATACTTTATTTTCCTTTAGAAGCTATTCTATGTCTGTGAATTTCCCTCTTTACAATGCTATCTTTACTGTAACCAAAGCAGTGAAGTTTGCCTGGTATTCACCTGCTTTGATTTCATACAGTGTTTGGACAGCAGGTGTATCTCAAAAAAAAAAAACCAAACAAAAACAAACAAGCAGAAACACAAGCAAAATCATGGCCTTGCAGGATGCTCAAGACCCTTGATCTGTAAAGCAGACTGTAAAGCAGACAACAGAAACTTGAATTCAAATGGATGTAATAAAAGTAACTTTTGTAAGGAGCCATGGAAAGCCAAGCAGATGATGTTTGTCGCTGGTATCGGTCATCAATAAGAAGCACAGCACAGGGCGGGAGAGCCACTGGTGCCACTGGTGCTAGCCAAGGCTATGGATGGAAAAGGCCTTTCCCAAGGCTTCAAGGCTGGCAGCGCTTTGTGAGAGCCCGAGGAGGAATGAGGGCATCTTCAGTCTCCCCTGCCAGCCTGGGCCCACCTCAAACAGCAGCTCCAGCAAGAAGGGAAGGCTGAAATCTGTGCCATGCGCCCACCAAAAAGCCCTGTCCAAAGGCAGGACCTGCCCTCTGCCTCCAACCAGCCTTCACCCTCCCTCTTGGAAAAATACATTGTGGATGGTGCCCTGGGAAGTGTGGGGAACGTGTGCCGGGCTCGCCTCAGCTCCTGCTCAGCAGTCTGCTCACATCTTTCTCCCATGAAGAATACTCCGCTTTCTTTGTCTAAAATGTTGAGTGGTTATGAATAGTAAGGATAGACTATCTGTAATTATTTTTAAATTATTAATGGTTTTGTTAGATCCCTTCACTTTTACATTAGGTTTCTGTTAATGTAAGTTAAATCAAGATGTACTTCAGTTTCCAGTCAGCTCCCGAATGTATTTTTCATTCTTTCATAACACTACTTCAACTTCTCGATGAGGTGCCTATGATAAAGTTTGCTCCGGAGCCAGCAG
>NW_010125638.1:0-206 GCF_000699245.1 Pterocles gutturalis | reverse complement strand
GCCCCCACCTCCTGGCAGCGCGGGGACACCGTTTCCCGGGGCACGGGAAGGCCAGTGCCCAGAAGTGCTGTGACCACGGGGCCACGTCCCCTGTGCTGTGACCGCGGGTGGCATGTCTCCTCTGCCACCATGACTTCTGCCAGGAACCCTGGGGCTGGTGGGGAGCGGGCGCGGGCACGGGATGAGTCAGGCTCCCCACCGGCCCC
>NW_010125637.1:15083-19980 GCF_000699245.1 Pterocles gutturalis | reverse complement strand
AAACCAAAAGGCACCAGAACCAGGAGGGCCGATCTTCCTGAAGGGTCCCCACCTATATACGGGGCATGACGTGTATGTTATGGAATAGATTATTGTCACTCTGGTTCTCAATCTAGTAACCGAAGAACAAATCCTGGGCTAGTAGCTGGGGCTGTGCCCTCCCAGCCCCCCCGCCCTGTCTGCTGGGAGCAGGGAAGCTGAAAGTATCTGACCTCGGCAGCAGCACAAAACATCCCTTATCAGCTTTCTTCTGAGCATAAATCCAAAACACAGCCTCTTGCTAGTTCTTATGAAGAAAGTTAACTCTGTCTCTGCTTAACCCAGGACACACCTGCATTTGTAGAAAGTGCTATTAAGAAGCTATGCAAATTGTAACAAAGGTGTTTCTACTGCAATTTATAAAATTCTATGATAGAAAAATATCTAGACACAATGAGAAAACCCGAGTTTCCATTTATCTTATTTTTTCTAATGGAAATATTTCTGAAACAATGGCCTTCTGGATAGTAGCTGGCAGCTACTTCCCTCCCAGGAAGCAACAGTACTACTAATTAACATGTTTTCAAAAACCAGACTGTTGACAGTGAGCTGCAAGAGCAGAAAAAGGTTGATAGGTACCTGCACTCACAAGACCTGAGTTTTTTATTCTTTGAGAGAATATATTACAATGGTTTCAGCACTGGCAATTTTTTAGAAATTTATTCTCCAGTGACTGGAAAACATTAATTTAAATCCTTTTAATGAACTAATGGGTCATGTAAAACACCTTATACTTCAGCAAGGTAATTTTTTAATCAAACATTGTAGGTTTAATTGGTTAATATTTGAGCTACACTTTGTACATCAAAAACTGACCACTAGTATTAGCACACGAATGATAATAATCCCAGCTAAATGGACAGGTTTGAAACATTTATGGCAGTTTCTCATTGCTTTCTTAATTGCAACACCTTCTGTTGGTGTATTTTCAGCCTAGCCTCTGTCCAAAGCAATGTTAGAGCAATGGAATTTTGTGTACATGTACACATAGTACCAAATTCTGGGATTCTTGTTGTACCTTATAATCATAGAGACACCAAAAGAGCATATCAAGTTTGTAAAATAGGCTGAGATATTTTCAAGATTTGAAAAATCATGGACATAGTATGAATGAGATGTAGGTTCATGTCCTTTGTTAACATCACATAATGAAATAGCAACATGTTCATGCATACTGTATTCCCTTCATGCATATTCAATTGCTCTCTTCAGGAACCTTCATGCAGATAGTATGCCAGAAACTCCCTCCATTTTGTAAAGGACTCTAGTACATCAACATTTATACAGCTGTTACAAAATTATACACTGAGAGAAGCAGGATCTCAGCATGTAGGACAAACTTAGCAGTCCATTGACCAAAAAAAACCCTATGTGGTGATGTTCAGCAAGTGAAAATACAGATTTTCAGCAAGATCTGCCTAATACCAGAATGTGAGAATAGTCTAGTTAAAACAAAAGTCTGATTTTTTGGTGAGGTTCTTGTTAATTTTTTGTTTGTTTCTCTGTTTTTCTCTTGGGACAAAGAAGGTGGAAGGTTTAGCAAAGAGGATATGAGAACCTGGCATGATTACAATGATACGCTCCTTCATTATGCTCTTGCCAACTCTTGGATAATCAGCCATAGTTCACCACAAATTATGCTGGTATATAGTCCACCCTAATTAGCATCATTGTATGGTAATCACCAAAAAGCCTTTAATTAGTTTTTTTTTTTTTTTTTTTACTACTCTACAAACACAATTTAATTGGTCACCATTGCATGGCTGTATCTCATCATACTGTGGGGTTGGGAATTCTAACAACATGTTAATTGACATCAGTATTGCACATGGAGAACAGAAGCGATCTCTCCTGCTAGTTAGGTATGTCCCCAGAGCAGAGCGGTGTGTTCCTCAAGCAATTCCACTTACTTCTAAAATGATGTATTTGTGAAGGAAATCACAGGTTTAAATTTAGCCCAGTTTCTCACATTAAAAGAGACATATTGAAACATTTACTGATATGTCAAGGAGTCATTGTGCTACAGCGGAGGAGACATCAACAAGGAATCATGTAGACCTGATAATAATTTCTGAAACACAATAGTTATTTTACTTTCTTCACTGTGAATGTTCTACTCCTCTGAGATACTGAGTCCCCTCCATCTCCACTCAAGTAGATAAAATGCAGATGTGGCCCTCAATATTAATTAATCCCCTTGTGTTTCTGTAGGCACTATGTATGTTTTTTTCAGCTCTAACTAGACTAGATTAATAATTATCATCATCCTATTATCCTTTTACTATAAATTAAGAAAACCTTGCATTGCAGTGAAGAAGCTCTACAGTTTTCAGCATATAAAGAGGGAAATGAATTGGAAGAGACCAAAGATACAGAACTCTTGTTAAACATGTCTGAATTGATAGAAGTTGTGAACTACAGCTGTTAATCCAATGAACCAGATGGCATAAATTGTCAAGCCAGGTGCAGGAAATAGGGTTGTTAGCCCTCTTGCAAATCAATTAGATCAGCATGAAAAATCTGTAAATGAACTTCCCACCAAACAAACAAATTGTACCTGAAACTGCTGCTCAGCTGAGTCATGAATGATTGGTCCTTTTGCAAGCTCCCATTAAATCTCTTTATTTCTTTTATGAATAAACCTGCCAAAATTTAATTTTCAACTGTTAATGGATCATTGGAAGCTGCCTGATTCACCACCTTTCTTTTTACTGATGTATGCCAATTGGAAATGTCAGAAAGCACAAAGTATGTCACTGAGCTAACACCACTTACTACTGCATGTGTTTCAGCAGGCCATATTTATCCCAAAAGACAAGTAAGTTTTCATTTCAATTAGGAGAAAGCATTCCCAAAATGATGCTTCTATAAAATATAGAGTAATTTTAGTTAATCAGTTTTTGACTGCATCTTTGATATTGTTTCTAATAAGGTCTGACTGTCATTTTCCCAAAATGGTACACAGCAGGTTTCATGAGAATATGGAGATTGGTGGGCTGCTAGAGCTGGTATGACAATGTTTAACAGAGATATCTGGGATGATTCCAGGGTAGTGGGGAGAACAGAACTGATTAATCGTATTAGAGCAATTCCACATATTATGTTGTAACCTATTTCTGACAGGAGGAAGTAGATTTTTAAATGAAATGTCCAAGAATACCCATAATAGCTTTCCCCTGGAGGGACTGTCTTCTGAAATACACTCTGTAGAAGGTTTTCTAGTCAAATATGTAACAGAAAACTTGAAATACTTTACACATATATAAGCTATATAAGCATATATTATATATTTTATACACTCGCATATATAGACATATATTTACATTAGTAATATTAAAAATATATTATTTTCACTTATATTTTCATTGATTTTTTAGCTAAGAAAAAGCATAGGAACAGACTCATGTTGTACTCTGGACTGGAATTAAAGTATATTTAAGTGATTCACAATCAATTTTCTTTCTGTAGGCATTTCTATAAGAAAGAAAGCAAACAAGAGAAAGAAAAATGCACTGGGTGGGTTTTCTCAGCATTTAAATCCTCTTACACAAAATGAGTTACCACTGTGTTGGACTAAAAGAGAGTATTCTCATTAAACATGATCTCTCTAACTAAAAATTAATTGGAGGCATTGAAAAGGTGTAGCAATCAGGATAAACATGTACAAATCTGGATGTTTCTATAGATTAATTTATCCAAAGAGAAAAAAGAAAAAAAAAAAAAAAACGAAACAAAACAAAACAACCTCAGAGTATAAACACAGAGTATACACTTCAGAATATGTGTATCATGGCAATGAGTGGCAGGAAAAAACACCAGGAATGGTGAACAATTTAAGACAGTTATGACCATTTGTTCTACTCACAAAGGTTCCATAGCCAGGATCCTGTTGTTCTATTTTTTAAAAGTCTCTGCCTGTCATACGTCCCAGAATACAAAAAACTTTGACAGAATAAGCCTGAGCTAAACACTTATCATTTTAAAATTTTTGTGCTGCTTAAAACATTGATCAGGGATACGACTCTTAAATGCTCAACATGCATGCTATCCCAAGAAACGAAGAATGATATACTCTTCCAGGGAAATCCTGGATCAAATATAATCAGAAACAAATCAAAGCCACAGAAAAAAAGATAGATCACTTAGAGGTTTAGATGTAAATATTCCATTGAATATGAGATGAGACACACTTAACCTTTATGTTTTCCATAGGTGTACTTGTACTGGAATTATAATACAGTAGTAAGTATTGAAAAAAAAAAAAAAAAGCATAGTGTCATTTTCAGGGATTTGTTTACTGGGTAGTTCAGTAGACATATAATAACAGCAGTGTAAACTGAATACAGCAACCATAATTGGATTTTAATAAGAAGACCATCATCAAAGAATAGTAGCATGAAATTCAATCAAACAGTTATCCTTCTGGTTCGGAGCATTTTTAGTTATTATTTAAGGTCTTATCACATACACACATTTATTTTCCTGTTGTAACAGTACGAAACGTGAAAATGATCTTATGACGTTGCAATCTCACTGAAAACCAAAACAAACCAATAAACTTACAAAATTGCATTTCTGATATAACAATACTTATTGTACTTCAAAATATTTAAAATTTTATTGCAATTTTGATCAAGTCTCTGAAAGATTCCTGTGCTTTACAGAGAATAAATGTTGCATTTAATTTCTCAGCGAGTTATTATTTAACATATCTACATGTTGGAGGAAATTAAGTAAGAATTATCTCCTAAGGTGTGTGTATGAGGGAATAAATGTCACCTTATATACTTTTATATAATAAACTGTCACTGAATGGATCATTAGATTCTTCTGGGTTAAAGACAATATTATTCAAAGT
>NW_010125637.1:0-15052 GCF_000699245.1 Pterocles gutturalis | reverse complement strand
GAAGAGCGTATTTCTATACTACACCTAACAATGGCTTAATGTAAAAGCACATGAGCAATAATGAGGTCAGAAGCTTCAAGCCCATTCCTTCATTGCTGACATTACACTAAAAAATGTTTTCTAGATAAAAGAGAAGATATTACATTTATGAATTTATAATGAAGTCTAAGTAGTGTTTCAGCAGTCCAATAGTCCAAGTTATCTGATACAGAAAACCTCAATGGCAATATTCTTTAACCTGTGGCACAATGTCTTCCTTTTGCCTACTATTTGCTAAGGTAGTTGTGGTGGTTATGATCACCCTGAGTCTTACAGTCAACAGCTTCAGTCTTAAAACCTCATTTAGTAGACTTTGGGGTAGGGAGTATCACACAGAACCACCAGAATCCCAAACCATTCACTGGAGGAGTGTGATGTTCTTAGTGGGGGTCCCTTTGTTTTCTGATTTAGGGCCTGTTTTCCTATCCCCATCTGCTCCCTCTGCCTTCTCCTAGGGGAGGGGTGAAAGCTACCCTGCGGCCCTCATGCCCCTAGGAGATGTTTGTCTGGCAGACACTGCCTGGGGCTGTCAGCCCCTTCCCTGGCAGCACACACAGAGCTGGAACTCAGATTGGCTGGGCAATGGGCACTTGGCCACAGGGCGTCTGGTGAAACCAGTTCAGCCCCACTCAGGCCAAGGGCAGCCCAGCCACCCCCTGGGACCTGCCATAACCAGCCACAATACAGGGCTGCCTTACCCCAGCAATGGCAAAACTAGATTTACTGGACTGCACAGAAAAACTGGTTTTTTTTTTTCTTCCAGGAATTTTTGCATTCTTCTTTTTTTAGTGTCATGGCCTAAAAAGGAAGCAAGAGCATCAGCCTTGTTGAGAGCTCACTCCTAAAAATATTTTCATGGCAGATGTAAGACATGCATTTGACTCTTCCATGAGCATAGGAAAGCCTATATTTTTAATCCTATAGAATACTTATATGTGGGTAGGAAGGTTAAACGCTCAGTCCTCTACATAGAAAATCATTCTGTGCATACATAATACTCTTCAATGTTTCTATAGGACTTTCAAGGCAAAATCAGCTATTTACAGGCTTTCAGGCATCCAGGAGGTGAAAGATTTTACATCACATCTGTGAATGTAAGAAGTTCCTCCTTAGTCCCAGTTTAGGTGCTCATCTAAGGTTTAATTCAAAAAAATATAATTAATATGTATTGTATTGACAAGAATTTGTATGGACTTTAGGATGGAAAGGAAACCAGATCCTTTTTAAATTCTCCCAAGAGAAAGCTAATGCTGAGCAGTTCCTTCCTATATCAAGCTCATGACTTGAGCTGATTACTCAATGCAATAATTTAGTGATGGAATAATTAGAACTGACTGATTTTTTGATTCAATTTTAAATGTGTCCATTATTTGATCATTGTACTGTTCATCTTTAATTAGCTAACAAAACTGTAGCATATTAGCTTAGAAATATGTCTCATTAAGTGAATATTTGCTTGCTTATGCTTTTCTTTTATAAAATCCATAAATGGCTCATAGAACCGATTTATTTTCTTAGGTTGCAATGTGTGCTATGAACGTTCAGACCACAAGTGACTGCAGATAAGTGGCTTCTGAGTAGTTGGCCCTCCTCCTATCTAAAGTCAGAAACAGAGATTGAGGACAGTATTACCTTTTACATATCTTTGCCCTAATGTTGGATTGAAACCAGAGTTGGGTTTACCCAAAGTGCAAGTTAAAAAAAAAAAAAAAAAAGGAAGAGAGAGATAGAGAGGAAATACATGTCTCATGCTAGCAAAATGTTTTACAGAGTTCAAGTGAAAGAGTAAAAGTGAAAGAGACAAAAGTGTACTTCAAGACAATTAAAAATCAGATCCCCATGTAGGATAGTGTAGTGCTCCATAACGAACAGATCTCAACTATTAAAACACAAGCCTGAGAGGAAGCAAAAAATGACCTTGAATTGTAGATAATAGCCTCAATGTGAAGAAGCTGGCAGACTTGAGAAGTTCTGCATCAGTTCAATCTTTCTCTTCCAGTTCTTGAAGTAAAAACTTATCTCCTTGTACTGGATCTGACTGGGAATTTTCTTCATAGCAGCCTGTATGGTGCTGTGCTTTTGCATTTGTGTCTGATACAGTCATGATAACACACTAATGCTTTGACTACTTCTGAACAGTGCTTGCACAGCTTTCCTACATCCTGCCAGTTACAAATCTTTAGTATAATTGCCCTATAGATGTTTTTATCAGCTAAGGACAATGAACCTAATCCACCATCAATCTAAATCACTGCCTCTCCAATGAAGTCAGGAGTTGTGCACTGATACAGATCAGCTGGTGTTTCTGCCCAGGAATCAAATCTGTAAATAATTCTTTCTCTTTATTTGTCCTGGTTTCAGCTGGGACAGAGTTAACTTTCTTCATGGTAGCTAGTAGGAGGCTATGTACTGGATGTGTGCTGAGAAGAAGGCTGGAAACATACTGATGTCTATACTTGCTGTCAGGACAGTCAAGGACTTCTCAGCTTCTCTGCTGTGCCCGTGTCTGCAGGTGTAGGAAAAGCTGTGAGGGAGCACAGCCCCAATTACTGGCCTAGGATTCGACCTTAGGTTTAGGATTGAGACCCAGCTTGGCCAATTGTCTATTCCATATCATGCACATCATGCCCAGTATATTGATGAGGAACTGTCCAGAAGTTATCGCTCTTCTCAGGGTTGTCTCTTGCTCTGGGTTGCCTCCCTCTGAGGGTCATCTCACTCTCCTGGTTGGCTCTTGGTCTTGGACACTTGGGCTCTAATCTCCTTTCCAGGATTGTGGTTTCGTGACTCTCCCTGCTCCAGGATTGTAGGCCGGGAACAGGCTGAGCGTTGGTCATCAGGTGGTGAGCAGTATTACTGTGTCGTAATCATTCTTATCTCAGCCCATGAATCTCTCTTGTCCCTTTATCCCTTTCATTTTCTTCCCCCATCCCTGGGAGGGAGGAGGGTGTATGAGCAGTTGTTGTGGTGTTTGGCTGCCAGCCAAGGGTTCAAAACCATTACATTATTTCATAGCTGTTCATAATTTTCCTGGAAATCACATTTCCAAGAAAACCACAACATCAGATATGAAATTGCCACTAAATTCTCCTCTTATAGCAGAGAGTACATATCTATTTTGAGACAATCAGAGATGCAAGCCTATGTACTCTATAGGAACACTGTAGGGGAAAAAATAATAAAAAAGGCTCAACACACATTTCTAGTAACTTACTGCATATATTAACTGCTAATATATAATCCAGAGGTAGGAATCAAAGTCTGAATTAACTACCTAAAAAAATATATATATTTGCTAGAGTTGTCAATAGGAAAAACACATTTTTTTTTTTTTTAAAGTGCACTTCAAGTTCCTTAAATCATCTGCTGTTATCCAAATGTTCACTTAATAAGTGCAAGCAGAAAGACAATGTAGTGATTGCAATGTTTACAAGAACATTAAAAAGAGAAGAGTCACACATGCAGACAGAGTGAGAAAATGCTTTTGCTGACATTCTTTTCAGTAATTTAAAAGACATTCCCATGAAAGATTTAATTTAATTAAAAAGTAAATAAAATCAACAAGTTTTCTTTGACCATTAATAAAAATAAATTACTTGTCATAAAGTATCAGTGAATAAGCCATGTTCTCTTTCCTTTTATTTAGAACTGTACAAACCCTAAAACAAAACAATGTACGACAAAAGATAAATTTATAAATCAAGGGAATGCAACTGAGCAACAATGTGACCCTCTCTGGAGCTGAAGAGGTATCACTTCACAGTTCTGCTGCAATACTGATTTTTTTAAAATGTATTTTTTAAATTTTATAACGTCTTTCTGCTGAGTTGCTCGTATGTGAGCTGCTGGAATGTGAATGGGAACAGCACTGCTCCACTGGCTCTTGATGAGTTTACCCTTTCTGTACGCAACAGACTCACATTTGAAAATAATTAGTTGTCTCCTTCATGTTGGTTGAAATCAGTATCCTTGGCAGTGGATGAAAGTCACAGTTGGTTGATCTAGTCTTTTCTGCTGGCTGGACACAGGAGGGAGTTTCTTATCACAAAAAGCTCATCTGTTCCCAATGCTGTGGACTGCCAGAGTAAAACACAGGTTAAAGGCATTGCTAGAAACATGAACATACAGGTTTAGAGCAGCCTAAAATTTCTCTACAAGCCACTCTCAAAAAAAAACCCAACCAAATTAAAACCCAGTTTAGGTACCTCAGATACTTTTGACTCTTCTATTAAAAAAATCCAGATAAGAACATGTAAAGATTCTTCTGCCTAAGTGAATACTTATTTAAGTCAGCCCTGTAAATCTTATACATATCACACAAACTACATACATTTCTTGACAGCTTCAACATATATTTTATGTTTAAATATCTTATTTTTCTCCTGGTAGGACAGTTCATTCATTTATTTGTTAAACAGAACTTTGTTTGAAAGAACAAAACCGCAGAAAGGTAAATAAGAAGATTCATTTTTCTATTAGTTTTTTAAGACAATGAGTCACAATGAATCACTGACTTTTTTTCCTACTTTGGGATGGTCTGTATGCTGATTTTGAGTTCCCTGAATAAACTTCTTTTCTATTTTTAATATAGCAGGACAGGGGAACTTATTTTCTTCTTTTTAGTCTGTAAATTGATTATGAATAGTTCATTGGCTATATTTGTGATCTGATGTTTAAAATTCACATTTAATTATTGTTAGTCATGGGAGTTATTATGACATTAACTCTAATTCATCTTGGAAGTCACAGTAGTTAGTTCTGGAGCTTCAAGATTTGAAAATGTATTTAAATGTTCACCTTCCACTGAAGTCAATGGATACACACGGTTACGACATACCCGACAGTAGAGAGAAGAGTGAAGAGGAACATGTTGCCCAGAGGTCTCGTGTGTAAGAGAGAGAATGAGAGATAAGAGCTCGAGTTTCCGAGAGACCAAGATGACCCTGGGAGTGGGGCAACCCAGAGGGAGACAACCCAGAGCAAGAGACAACCCTGAGAAGAGCGATAACTTCTGGACAGTTCCTCATCAATATACTGGGCATGATGTGCATGATATGGAATAGACAATTGGCCAAGCTGGGTCTCAATCCTAAACCTAAGGTCGAATCCTAGGCCAGTAATTGGGGCTGTGCTCCCTCACAGCTTTTCCTGCACCTGCAGACACGGGCACAGCAGAGAAGCTGAGAAGTCCTTGACTGTCCTGACAGCAAGTATAGACATCAGTGTGTTTCCAGCCTTCTTCTCAGCACACATCCAGTACATAGCCTCCTACTAGCTACTATGAAGAAAATTAACTCTGTCCCTGCTGAAACCAGGACATTCTCGCACCCAGAACCTCACAATGCTTTCTAAATTGAATTCGTAGCCCATGACAACAGTCCATCTCATGGCCTTATATGATTTTCAATCCACTTTTCTCCTCCATGCCCCAAATCTCTAACCTAAACCCCATAAGATATTTCTGAATCTCATTTGGTTGTTGTCGCCTTCTGCAAGCATCCTACAGGTTACTCCATCTTTTTGAGACCTACTGTTGAACCTCTCAGAAGACACACACTCCCATTACTTTTAGGTGAAGTTCAGAAGCCCAGATGTGGGCTTTTTGTATGGTCACCAAAATCTGTTCACAATGGTATTATGAATATGAATGAGACTGACCAATTACTGCAGACGTTGCATCTTTTCTTCCCCAAAATTTTTTTTTGCATTCTTACTCTACCATTAGACTGGCATAAAATTTATTTAGAGACACAGATTAAAGTCACATTCAATATTTTCATTCATACAAAGTAATTGTGAATTTCACATCTGTGGTCCTATTTCTGCAGTGTGACTTAAACCTTTGACAGATGATCTTCTTGTACAAGTAGCTCTTACAATCACCTTCATAAATTTTATTTCTCCAGTGGACTAAGCAGTGTTTGTCCAATAGAAAGTGTGTTACGGCTGTGGGCAGCTCACTGGGCTGCTGGTTAGGTCCTAAAGGTTATACTAACCAGACAAGACATGGAAGACTACTGGAAAAGACATGAGAAATTGCAGTATCTGACAGGTAACAGTGTGAGAAGCTGACAGAAGTTGCAACAGTGAAAAGGATGGTGGTTACACAGGGAGTTGTGTGCCAGTCTGTGCCAAAATTCACATTTAGAGGGTAGCCTTGGAGTTGTTTAGGGGACTAAAACCTTGCAAGGCCAACAGTGCCTAAATATCATTTATACCATATAAGGCTGAGACTCCGCTACAGGTGTAGCAAAAGTAGAACTACTGGGGAAAACAAAATTGGGCATGTTGTTTGTCTGGGAGGGGACTGGGGTGGAGAAAAGGACACGAGAGAGAACCAAAAAGAAGAGTCATAAAACAGGAAAATGGATCATGTTACCCAAAGAATGCGAGCAGGGATGTACCTGATAGGAAGCTCAGCATGTGGTCATCACAGCCAGGAGGGACAATGAAGCAAATCCATTGTTCTGACCATAACACAAAAGTCAAACCTACTTGCTCAATCAGGAAGAAGCCAGCAAGGGAGTGCCTGGACAGAAGAGTCAAGCACTCCGGTATCAACACATCAGCACCCACATACCTGTACATAACAAAGTCTACTGGGTTTGTTAATCTCACTGATCTGGACCAGAGCTGTTGTCTCCGCTACATGCGTAAAATATGGGTAGATAAATTGGATTGTCTTTGAAGAGTATTTGCTATCTCTGTATACATTTTCTTTCATTTTTGTGGCAAGGCTCTAATAATGAGGTTTTGGTAGCCTACATTTCAACTGCATTCTGTACCCCACGTGAAAGATTGTACTTTGGGTTGTGAATAACTTGTCTGCAGGCATAACTCCTTGACATATAAAGATTATGCAGTTAAGCAACATTTAACTTGTAGCTTATCAGTATTTTAATGTTAAAAAGGAATTGGGCAAATTCAATGTATATTCAAGTGACCGTGTATGGGCAAATACTTTAGAAATAGTCTGCATCTCTAATTTTTATTGAGAAAGACCAGAAAGCTTCCTAAGAATAAGCTTTTAGTTCTGATGTCCTGGCTAAATTTCAGCTCAGGTAATTACACTCTGCCTGCTTCATTTTGCCTTGCATTTTTAATTAGGTTTAGCATTATTCTGCTTTTGTCCTAAGCCCTTTCACAGTGTGGCTGTGCTCTATTAACCACTGCAGCATATTACACCACAAATGTACTGCAGAACTGGCTGAAGCTATTTCTTTCTGAATAGCTTGTAATGTAAAACAGTTTTGAGACATTCCAGGAAGAATATTTCTCTATAAACATATGGACACTTAGCATGAAATCAATGTAGCAAGAAAAGGTTGGCCAGCCTCTCTGGTCCTGATCCAGCAAAGCACTTCAACACATGTGGGTTTCTTTTGGCTTCATCTCCCATGTGGAAGTATTTTGCTAGATTCTTATTCAAAAAAGAGGAAGTTCTGTCTGATCTGCAATCAGAAATGCTGGTAACGGTTCTGTACAGTATTTGACCCTAACCCCTAAGCTGATTTCCACAATTTCTCCTTTCTTGTTTTCAAGCCATGATGCAGTAACCACGAAGCTTTTCAGGGTGAGAGCAAAGTAGGCAATGAAGCAGATTACTGTATGTTTTCAAGGGGAAAAGTATATAATTAAATTTCACCTCACAATTGCCTCTAAGAGGAAATCAAAACATACCTCATCACTGACAAAAAAATACTAAGATAACCATCAGTTGTAATAAACTTGTCTTTGCTATACAGGGTTCTTTGAGAGCTATATAGCTGATATGTGCATCCTTTTTTGTGTCTAATTTTATTAAATTAGGTGCTCAGGCTAATTAATGGAACTTTTACATTACCTTTCCCTTCCTTCCATAAGTGTCAGTTATTGGCATGGATAATGATATCTTAGCACAAAAATTCCAGCACATATTACTTCTAGTATACTGCTTCGATTTTTATATTCGTTTTACAATATATAGTAGATTAGAAAGGTAGACCCAGATCCCTACTACTATTGTGTTTGTTTTCTCTTCGTAATGTAATAAGCATTGTTAATTGACAACTTAAAAGAATTATGAAAATAAGACTAGAGAACTGATTAGCCAAAAAAAAAAAAGCATACACGCAACAGGAATTTGTTCTCAAAGAGCACAAATTCTTCTTTTTCTTTTTTTTTAAAGAACATGAAGATACTCTTCTCAAAAGGTATTTGAAAGAAACAGTATGAATACAAAGGATACAAAAGCTGAGTGTTCGTCTACAAATATATCTTTGCCTCCTACCTTCTCTCCAGAGAGTACTTCACTTTTATCATAGAATCATAGAACGGCCTGGGTTGAAACAGACCTTAAAGATCATCTAGTTTCAACCCCCCTGCTGTGGGCAGGGTTGTCAACCACCAGAGCAGCCTGCCCAGGGCCCCATCCAGCCTGGCCTTGAACCCCTCCAGGGATGGGGCATCCACAGCTTCTCTGGGCAACCTGTTCCAGTGCCTCACCACCCTCTGAGTGAAAAATTTCCACCTAATATCCAAACCAAATCTCCCCTCTCTTAGTTTAAAACCACCTGCCCTTGTCCTGTTACTATCAATCCCTGTAAACAGTCACTCCCCCTCCTGTTTATAGGCTCCTTTCAAGTACTGGAAGGCCGCAGTGAGGTCTCCCCGGAGCCTTCTCTTCTCCAAGCTAAACAAGCCCAGTTCCCTCAACCTTTCTTCATAGGAGAGGTGCTCCAGCCCTCTGATCATCTTTGTGGCCCTCCTCTGGGCTCGTTCCAAGAGCTCCACATCTCTCTGGACACAGTACTCCAGATGGGGCCTCACAAGAGCCAAGTAGAGGGTCACACTCACCTCCCTCTCCCTGCTGGCCACCACTTTTTTAATGAAGCCCAGGACATAGTCGGCCATCCGGGCTGCAAGCTCACACTGCTGGCTCATGTCCTGCTTCTCATCCACCAGGACTCCCAAGTCCTTCTCCGCAGGGCTGCTCTAAAGGAGTTCTCTTCTCAGTCTGGTAGTCAAGTACCTGGGATTGTTAGGAAATGTGTCTGAAATTAATTTTTAAATATTAAAGTCTTCATTCTCTTAATCAAAAACTAAAGATTTCATTTTGAGTATAAGAAGCTTAAGGTTAGGAATGAAGAATGAAAAGATATAATTATTCTTTAAATATAATATTATAAGATATCTTTGTGTGGTGGTCATTATAACACATTTGACACCAAAGGCAAGTACCTGATGCTAAAAAAACTAGAACAGATTGAAATATTTTTGCAAGAATGTGTTTTCACAGAAATGCACAGATTGGTAACACGACACATTTAACAGGTTTGCATTGATTTTGCTTCACTGTTTGCTAGGCAACTGCTTCATTTAGTAGCTCCAACACTGATTGCACAGATTCTGGAAAATAACATTATAATCAGCCTACTTCTGTATTGATGTGATGGGGCATAGAAACCACACAATAGTGGACATGGTGTTAATGGGACCCTTGAGGCTGAACCTAGATATGGACAAACAATTGAAGTAGGAATCAGAACATGCAGTTTCCTATAAAGGACAATGGGACTACTCTTGAGAGAAGTACTAGCTACTGAGAAAAGAATGGATAAAAGAAACTACCTCTCAATCACTGTTTCATAACAAATATATGTCTGCATTAAAAAGAAAATATTTAGTTGATTTCGACATTTTGTATTCTCTTTTCTGTTAAAAGACGTTGTGACAAGCTTGTGGTCTCACAATTTAACAGAGAGAAATAAAAAAATTACTCCAGATATGGGGATCACATGAGTAAAACAATTATTAGAAAGCACTAGACATTGTTAGTATATATATTACATAATTGTACTCTCTGTAATATTCTTATGCACTTCCATACAATTTTAAAAGGTGAGCTTATGCAGCTGTCTGTACAGGAAATTATGCCTAGTGTGTAATGATATTTTATTTACTTCTTTTTCCTTAATCAACTTATAACAGTTCCTTATTATTGTTCTAAGAGCTTATATTTGTAAACAGAAACAGAGAAAGTTGCTTTCGAAACAAAAGCAATATGCTCATTTCAGCAACAAAGAAATGACTGCAAGCCCTGAAGACACTTATAAAATCTTGGGTGAGGAAGAAAAATGCAACTCAGTGTACATACTAACATGCCAGATAGACCTACAGGCACTGAGGAGCCCTTGTCTAACATATAGCCAATCCATACACTGTGGAAATGGTAACTGGAAAACAAGTATATGTAGCTTAACCTCCCTTTGGGTCAGAGAGACATTAGCAACTAATTCTTCATCTTGGATGTACTGTAATTGCAGTCTTATAGTGACTTTACCTTTAAATAAATACTTTATGGTTGTGGTTATAAAATATTTCTTGCATGGACAGAAAGAACTCTCATATGTTTTGTTATCTAGGCTCTTCTCTCACATCACTAAGAGGTAGATTTTGTCATTTTATTTTCCAACTGGATGTCCTTTAACAATGCAAAATACTATAGAGGTGCAAAAATTTCAAATCCTATAGTTCTCAGACCCTTAAGTGCCAAGCAAAACCAGTTTAGATTTCCAACCTAGTAAACAATGTACAATAGTTTAAAAAAAAGACAATCCATTCTACTCTAGATATTACTAAGCTAAAAAACAATGTTTTCCATGTTCAGTACTCAATTAAAAAAAAAAAAGTGTAGTAAGTATTAATATAAATATCTTCAGACTTCTAACTCTATTTCAATGGCATAAAGTGCTTGTAATGTATTTTAAACCACCCCTATGAAGATTTCCTATTTCCTTACTAGTGATACTGTAACCAGTAGTGTGGCAATATTTTTTTTGTCCTTTTATCAATAGACCTCAGCCAAAAAAAAACCCAAAAAAAAGCCAGAGCAATGGTGAAAATAAAGGTAAAAATAATAAAATTTTAACCTTATTTGAAGGCTTGTGTCCAGGTTCTCAAACTGACCATCAGTCCCTGAAAGTAACAAATAGGTTTCTCATTCTTTTACCATTACAATACTTTACGTATAAAAAAATAATAAAAAAAAACCTTAGAAGTAACAAACTACTGAAAAAGAAAATAAAATTAGACAGGTCCTGTGGAGGGTTTGTTTTGGTTTTTTGTTTGTTTGTTTGTTTGTTTGTTTTTTTAATTCAACACAGAAAAAAATTTAAAAGGCTCAAACTGAAAGCATATTCCAATAAATTACATCCTACCTACAGCTATGTTAACTTCTTTAAATAAGTGGAATGTCTGTCCCATGAATTTTAATTATAACCCAATGAACTGTAAAACATGTTTCATGCACAGGATGTATGTTCTCCAGTTTATCTCAATTTTCATTACTGCAGCTGATGATTTCAGTGCATTGCAGCGCTCACCACTCCTGCTTCAAAACAGTGATATGTCTGACACACCTGATGTCAGACAAGCGGTATTTACACTGTGACCACTGAATTACTAGGAGGCTATGGTTCACATGAGAAGCAACTGTGCTTTGGATATAGTCCTTGTTGTAAAATATTTTTAATTAAAATGTACGATTTGGATCATACAAAGTGCAAATTACGTTTCTAAAAAGACAAGAAAGCTATGGACAGCTTCAAATCTTTTTTGTTGACTGGAAAATGTCTGCATTTTATCCTGTTTATGATCATTCAAATGCACTTAATTTCACTTTTGAGATACATTAAACAATGTGATGCAGAAGTAAAATCTATTAATGTATTGCAGCGCACACTGCACTCCAGAACACAAAAGCTTGGGGGAGAGTTTCCTCTTTTCTCTCTCTTTTTTTTTTTTTTTTTTCCTTCCCATTTCTTGGTAGTAAGTCTCTTGAAGGTTTTAACAGAGATTTCTCACCTCTGAACTTCACAAAACACAGGCTTTTTTTTTTTTTTTCTTTCCCCCACACAGAAGCACAGCTGAATAGGTAGATGTCAAGAAAATAGTAGTTTAATATTGCACAGAAGAATAATAATATTTATTCTTCATTTACTGGTAGGACCCTAGGGTAATTTTTTAATTGTAAAGCATAGGAATTTGAATGTAAACTCTCAGGCTCAAAAATTGTGAGACTTAACACATTGAAATGCGTAATACAGATCACAGCTTGGTGTAAGTCAAGAAAAATACACTGTAAAAGGGTACTATAAAATGCACACTTAATGTTTCTTTTTTAATTAAATAATTAAAACCCCCTTAGTTTCTACTTTGTTAAATCCTAAATACATACATCTAAGTAAATGTAAGAAAATTTAGCAAATATCCTGTACTCAGAGTAAATCTATTAGCTTTTTTTCCTCTAAAAATTAATGAGTTGTTACCTAGCATATGTTTTGTCTTTGTGCCTTATTACACTAATCAGTTATTTCTGTTGTATCTTGCCTTCCCTGCCTTCTCTTCCTGCTAATCTCATTTATACACTAGATTTTTATTCAACATATGCAAAGGCTAGGACTGTGGAGGGAAATCTTTCTTATATATTAGAAATTTATGAGGTTTCTAGCAAAATGGAGTGATGACGCTTCAAGTAAAATGGTAAACAGTAAGTATAAACACAAGGGGAAATCACTTCCAAAGAAAGTTTTGCCGTACACCCTGAAACCCTGAAGTAAGAGAGGTTTACTATTTACTATGCTTTGCTTCATAGCTCATAAAAAGTTCAGATTTTTTTTTTTTACATGAAGTCTATGTTCCTCTATTTCATCACCTCAGAGCATTGTCCTAAC
Organism: Pterocles gutturalis; assembly: GCF_000699245.1. Taxonomy (NCBI): domain Eukaryota; kingdom Metazoa; phylum Chordata; class Aves; order Pterocliformes; family Pteroclidae; genus Pterocles; species Pterocles gutturalis. The sequence continues at coordinate 2,300 of NW_010125637.1, read as the reverse complement.
ATGGTGTCCCAGCCCACATGGTGTCCCAGTACATGTGGCCATCCCAGGTATTTCTGGACAGTCTACTAGGTGAGCTGGACTTGAACCATGACACATAATTTTGCAAATATTTCAGCAGCCTTGGAACAACCTGACATTCATTTTACCTGTTATTAACCTTTACATAGTGCATGTGTAACCCTTCCTCAATGTGGGTCCAGTATAAAAATATAATTTAGAAGCTATTTTTCTCTGTCACTAGATGCTTGGCTGCCTACAGAGTTTGTCTCTGGGTGCCACAGTCTGATATGCACTATTTTTTTGTCTTAGATGGTTAGTGATCTGAGATGAAAAGATGCTTCACCTTCCCTTACAATTTTTTTTTTTTTTTTACCCAAGACCTTAAAGATCAACCCCTGTGTCTTTATAAGCTCTAAGTAAGACTACACCAAAAAAAATACTACAGTCTTTCCGCTTGAAGTCTTCCTTCACTTATATGCAATTATTGTCTCTGAGATATTCTTGTAGTTTCTTAAGGCAGGACAGAGAAATTAAAAAAAAAAAAAAGAAAAAGAAGATAAAAATGAGGAGACATACATAGTTGAGTTTATTTTGAACTGGACAGACAAAATCAAGCAACTGATATTTAGGGAAAAGTTGACCAGCTAAAAATCTAGTTGCTCCTCATTACACATTTGTTTAGATTTACCTTTTTACATTTACAGTTTACTTCTTCTTCACAGGGGTGGACATTGCCACTGATTTACTAATTGAGTTGTGGACATTTCCGTGTTTGTTGGGGTTTTATTGTTTGTTTGTTTTTTGTTTGTTTGGTTGGTTTTTTTTAACTGTAATAAAGGCAGGAAACTTCAGAAATTTAGTTTAGAAAACAAAACCCACTCTTCATTCTTGTTCTAAAAAGACAAATGTAATTTACAGTTGAACCAAAATTCTCCTTGTAGTGAGACCCTAATAAATGAACTGGAAGAGACTTCAACGAAGAGGAGGAGAAAGGGCATTTACAGCTATTTTATCCGAAGGTAGATCTACTCTGAGGCTACCAGTCTTATTTAATGGCTGTAGAAGCTTCTGGAGAACTGTTTTGACTGCAGAGTGAGAATGGCAAGTAAAACATTAATATTGACATTAGCCCTAAATTCTGCTTGGCTTTTAAAACTGCATGGTCTCCCTTGAGATTACCTGCAGTGATCCTTGCAATTTTTCTTCTCAAATTATTCAGATCAAAGTACTGGAATATGTTGTGTCTTCTCCAGAAAACAAACAAACAAACAAAAACAAAAACAAAACCCCAACAAAAAAAAAACCCCTACAATTTATTTCCTTTATATTGAAACAAGTCTATGAGGGAGCAGCTGAAAACCAGCAATAACCTGAGTCTTTTCTTATGACGGTGTTAGGGTAGAGAAAGATGATATGTATGTAGACCTGGAGACTAGGAAGGTGGCCCTGTAATCCCAACATAATCATAACGAGGCTTTTAAAGGTGTGTGCTGTATCTTCCAGAATTCCTTCCTGTCCTCTCTCTCTCAATGCAGCATGCATTGCATGAGAAATGCAGCATGAGAAATTATTCTCTCTCTTTCACTGATATGTGAGTTCATTTCAGAAGTATTCACTTTAGAAAAGAGCTTAAGTTACATAAATATTCATTACCAAAATTAAATCTAAACTTTTAACTGGAATTTTTTAATAATTAGAGTTATGGCAGACATTAGTTGAAAACATCCAGTACCAATACTGAGAGCATTAACCAGATTTTGTGCTTCTCCCTTTCAGAGTGTCCTGACCATAAATCTATTGAGTTGCTAACGGTAGCAGCTTAAACAGAGTGACACCTTGTCCTGATTTCAGCTGAGACAGAGTTAACTTTCTTCAGAGTGGTTAGTGAGAGGATACATTTTGGGTTTGTGCTGAGAAGAAGGCTGATAACATACTGATGTCTATAGCTGCTGCCAGGTCAGTCAAGGACTTCTCTGCTGTGCCAGTGTCTGCAGATGCAGGAGAAGCTGGGAGGAAGCACAGCCGCAATTACTGGCCTAGGATTCAACCTTAGGCTAAGGATTGGGACCCAAATTGGCCAATGGTCTGTTCCATATCATGTGCGTCATGCCCAGTATATAGTTGAGGATCAGCCCAGAAGTTATCCTTCTCTTTTAGGATGGCTGTCTCTGGGTGGTCTCTTGCTCTGGGTTGTCTCCCTCTGGGTTGCTCCTCTTCCAGGGTTCTCTCCCTCCCTCAGTCAGCTCTCAGATGCTTGGGCTCTAATCTCCATTCCAGGATTGCAGTTTTGTGACTCTCCC
>NW_010125636.1:34492-66256 GCF_000699245.1 Pterocles gutturalis | reverse complement strand
TTCTGTGATTCTGTGATTCTGTGAGCTTCTCCAGATAGTGATTTATACTGAGGTCAGAATCTATTTGCATTAATATTTAATTTTTAATTTTTAATTTTACACATCTTTTTATACATTTTCAGCATCTAGGTCTTCAAATGTCAAGATTTTAAAGAAGAAAACTGTAAAAGTTGTACCCTCTTTCTTTCACAAAAGAGTTAAAGTCTGGATAAATCCATTATATTAATCGTAGTGTATATGTCTGAAGTTGTCTTAAGCACCTTTCACATCACAGCCTCAAGTACTGTCCCTTTTAGACTGTGGAAGAAAACCCTTAAAAATAGGAGAGACACCTGTGAAGGCTATGAAACTAAAGTTCATCAGAACTTGAAAATGGGTAAATTAATGAAAAGTGGCTTTTGGTACTTGTCTTCTAGTTACAAATGACATCTGTTGGAAGGAAAATAACAGTTCTTGAGAGAAACAAGCAACCAGGTCAAGAGACTTTTTCCCAAATGTACTTAAGTGATAATTTCAAATTGAGTTGCTCTCTTCCATAGAGAGCTGAAACTCAAGAAAGCGCATGAAAAATAACAGTGACCCTCACCTTCTGTTTCACTTGGTAGATTTACCTCTGATGTCCACTTTCATAGTGTCAGTTTCTGGAGATGTGATTAAGGCAAAGCTAAAAGTGATGTGGTTGCCTAAAAATAATTAACAGCCAAAGGCTGACTGCTGAGTTTATTAAAGTGTTGAGATCTAAGCAATGCCTGCAGTCATACTCAGCACTTAAGAGAATACCAACTTCCTGTTTCAAAATCCTGTTGTAACATATCTCATTCAGATTTTTTTTTTTAAATATAAGAAGCCTTGGACAAGTAGAAATCAATGCTACATGTATTGAACAGTGGCAGCATAAAGACGGTAAATCTGAAGAGAGATTCTGTAAAGCTGTGGAGGTTTATAGCCAAGAGCAGTGGGATGAAATTAGAGTGAGAAAAGCTGAGCTGCGCATCACAGAAGGTCTATTAGACTGAGACGTATTCCCATGGGAAATGGTGGAGGATCTGCTTTCTGGAACACTTGTTTCTGGAGTGAACTAAATTTGAATTCTCAGGAAATGCCTTTTATTTTAAAGAAAGCAGAATAAGCAAGGCTTTGGACTAGATGACAGAATAAGCCTTTGCAATATCTACTTGAAACATACGAAATAGCCCATAGAAGGAATAAGGAAAGGAAAGAAAGGACAAAGAATAAAGTTCGTGGATGAACAGCAGAATCTCTCATCTAACATTTCCAGACTTGGTGTAAAGATGTGTCAGTGGGGTATCTTTTTTCTAGCTAGATGAAAAAGTTTTGCTTATGGCAAGCTAGCAAAGGACAGGTTTCTCCAAATGAGTTCACTTCCTCAACATCTTACAAGGAAATTAACCAATTTAACATTTTGCTGCTTCACTTCCTTTTGTTGTATTCTATGATCTCCAGGACTGCAACATACCTTGAGGTGCTTCTAGCACTCATTAATAAGAGTTCTTAAAATAGGGTCTAGAGCAGCACTTTCATCACATTACTTCAAGTGTCATGCTAAATATTCACTAAATAATTAATTCAGCAGTTGGCATCATGTCACAAGTGGTTATAAGTATGCAACAAAATATTGGCAAAGAGGTAATTTGAATTTAAAAATCTCACTGTAAACATTTCTGAAAAGAGAAGTCTACGCAATAAATAGGAGTACAAAAAAGTGAAAGGATTGTAACTGTGAATGTGTATCTATTACACCACTTTGAGAGGGGAGGGTGGCACTCAAAATGTTCTTAATGATCTTAAAATGCAGGAAAGGTTATTTACATATTTTTGTGTTACAGCTATCTATATACCTATGGACTCAACTGCCCAGCCATTCTAAAACAGGTGTTTATTAACAACACTGGCAAATTTTCCTGGGAGTGTTTGGTAGAAGGAAATTTACAAAAAATCTACCACCAGGACTCCAAAATATTTGGCCATCAAATTTTGCTGGGTCTTAGGTCTAAGGCCTAATCTTCTGCTCACACGCCTTATGAAACCATCAAACTTTGAGATATATGTGCATCACTTGAGCTCTAGGCACTGCCTCTTCTAGAGACTGAGAGGTAAGGGAGACAAGCACATAAAAGCCTTATCCGACAGACAACTGGTTCAAACAGAGGAACTCCATCTCTACAGCCCAACTTCATAGTTCCCAAACCCATTTGTAAGTACATCTTTTTACAAAATCCTCACAAGATTTTTTTGTTTTTTTCCCCTTCCTCAACATTTGATGAAGTTTTTGTCCTCAGGCTCCTTGGCTCATGTTCCCCACCACACTTATTTCTGGGCACTGAATTTTATCTCCTCTGTGAGGAGCCCAGGATCCCAGTATTGCAAATTAAAAGAAATTAGGTCCTTCAGAGGCTATTCAGCACTTGGGAACTGATTCACCCTCCAGTGAGCCTGGGTGAATGCCCATCTTACTTTGGGCATGCCAAAAGCCAAAGGAAATTAACTCAGAGGTGAAATTAATTCTTCTCTCTCCCTCTGCTCTTGCCCTGTGTGTGCTGTGTGAGATTTGGAGTACCCTCATATCTTTTTGCAAATGTGTCCTCTCTTAACTAAGAACAGAAAGACTGTGAAGAAAATTTATAGGATGCTGCATTTTCCCTGGAAGTGCCCTCATGTCACTGTGGAGTGTCTGAGATGTGAAGCCTGAAGTAAAGCAGATAGAAAGTCCCACAGAGATCTGACTCATCATTCCTGATAAATATTGTGATACCTGGTATGGCTTGGTTCATTCTAAGTAAGTATTTTGATGAGATTCATGTAATGTGTTGGAAGGTGGTGTGATGTAAGTAGCATCCCGAGAGAGACACAGCAGGTGCCTCAAGTGGAGAGGAACCACACTGGTGACAAAGCTCCCAAACAGGTTCTCAGAAATCTGCAAGACCTGTTTAACCAGCTATGAAATGGTACCATCTGGTGCTGTAAAGCTAGAAAAGGATATGCGTGCAGTCAAGAGCCCTTTGTATTTCCAGTAAGCTAAAATCTTGCAGTACTCTTGTCTATTAGCTGATCAAAACACAGAAATCCTTTTCCTTGCTTTTCTTCCCCCATGTTAAACTGCCATCATGAGGTGGGAAAATGAGTGCACTACTGGGATTTCATGACTGTCCAGCCAAGAGGTAGAAGTCAACCCTCCTCCATTTCAGGCTTGTTTCAAGTTGTTTCAAAATACTTCAAGCAAAGACAGAGTCCACAGATTGCAGAAAATAAAGCAAAACCCATGAACAACATGAGCTAATGGCCTCTGCCATCACTCTTCTCATCATTTCAGTCTCCTTCACAACGTCTTCTCCTGGGCTTCCTGCAAGACAGGCTGTCCTTAAGCCTTTCCTGGCTGACTTAACTACAAGGGGCAATAAGAGAGTTCAGGCTGATGCTGATTACAGCCTGCATTGCTGGTTTTATCTTGAGTGATCCAACCATCTGATAGCAATTTTGCTCTTGACCCTTCAGTGGATGGCAGATAGTTTTCACGGGTGTCCTGTTTGCACCGGGTTGCCGGTAGCCTTCAAAGACCTTGCTGAGTGTTTACGACTAACAAGAGGTGTTATGGCGATGGCTTTATCTCTACTCTGCTCTGGTGTCCTGAGCCTCTCTCCACCTCTTCCAGGAGGGCTGGGTTTCAGCTGCCACCAAGCATAGCCCAGGGGAACCAGGGAGATTGAAGCAGCACTCATTTCTTAAGAATAACACACCTTAGACTGATAATTAAATTTGTAAGTAGCTTGTAGCTACAAATAGCAATAATCAAATGAAACGGTCCACATGAAGGAATGGTTGTTTTGCAGGAAGGATATGCACGGAGGCAGTAAGGCAGGCAGGTGGAAGGGTGCCTCAGCTCTTTGAGAGCAAGGTAGCCCCCATGAGGGGCTTCTGCAGTCAGCCTAAGTCAGTGTTAAGATAGCATGACACTGGGGCGCAAAGGGAGGACACCTCCCAGCACTAATATCTTCTCAACTCACCATCTCACTGAGACAGACAGCATCAATGCTGAGTCCATGCCCTTCCTGTGGCTTTTCATTCTCTTTCTAGAACTGTGTCTAGAGAAAGAAGTGATATATACAAACCCTAATTCCCTGTTTATTTTCTTAATAGTATAAAGATGACAGAAGGTCTTTAAAGAAACAATGTGAGAAGGAAAACAGAGCAAGAAATAACTTACAGCTACATTTCTCCTTCTCACTGTGTTGAGGCGTTAGTTGTTTTGAAAAGTCAGATACATGGTGCAGTAATTTATCTTTTTTTAATCCACTCTGCAAGCTATAAAATAGATGTAGAATACTTAGCTATATATAGACCAGGTGTGAATGCTTGTTCAAAATGACTCTCTCCCTCCTCTTTTGGTACGTAGCAATCAGAAACAAATGATACATTTTACCAGATATGAAATTCTAATTAAATGAAGTAGGAAAGGGGTCATTTAACAAATACATCAAAGTGCTTCATGCAAATCTATTTTCTCTCCCTGACAAGAGTGTTAGACATTAATTTATGCCTATGGTAAATGATTTGTATAAAAATCTTTATTCATGCATTATGGGGGAAAAAAAAAAAATATGCTGTTGAGGTTGTTTTTTTCCAAAATTCATCCTATTTTAGTCAGCTTTCCATAACATTTACTGCTTGCAATATGACAATGTCTAAATCCAAGCCACAGACCACAACACATCACGCTGGGTGCTGTCAGACAAGTTAAGATAGTTCCTGTCCCCTTACTTTATGTTTTGCAATTTGAATAGGCAGACTGTTTCCTTGGTTGTTTAAATACAGGAGAATGGAAATTCTGGGGAGAAAACACCTCCAGTTTTATCAGCACAATAGACTGATGCCTTGATTCATATCTACTCTCTGGCACTGAGGACAGGCTGCAGGAAGTGAAAGCCACAAAAATGATGGAGGAGAAATGCAGAAGACTTCCTTGCTATCTTCAGGAGAAAGCAAGAAAGCATTTTCCAGAAGCACCAAGAGCAAGAATTTCTTTCCACAGGGCTGAATCTGTGGGATGGACTCTTGGAGGGCAGAAATCAAGCCACACAGAACCCACTGATGTTTTTAAATGCAGAAGCCTTTGTTTTGTGCTGCAACGGGAATCTCCCTCAGGCCTCGAAAGAGCATCGTACATCAATGGATCCATTAGTCCCATTGCACTAGCACTCACAGGTTTGCTCAATAAAAACAGACTGCTGAATCAAGGTCTGAGCATCTTTGTAACTTTTAATGTTTTTCTGTTTCTTTTAAAGCTTTGTTCATAGACAGAGAGATTTTTCCATTTAAGGCAAGCTTTTCAGAGTGACTAGCATGCTGGGTATCAAGACACAGAACTTCTGTCAGTCCTTGGCATGTCCAGGTAATCCCTGTTTTGAGGGCAATATTTACCCAACAGGTTAGTTGCAACTAGCGAGCTAAGCTAGATAGAAGAGCTGTGCATTTAGGTAGTGACTGACATGTTTTAAACTCTGAACATGATCTCCATCCTGGTCGATGACAACATTTCCAGTGATTTGAGCTGGACACTAATTTCAGATCCAGTGTTTATACCCAGCACCTGAAAAAGGGAACATTAACTCTTCCTAGGAACATAGGAAGATTTGAAGAAGTACAGTGCTTTTCCTTCCACTGCTACATAGCTTCTACAGCAAACCTCTGCACAGTATGGCCAGCAGCATTAAAACCCAAACAAAGTTCACTCTGACACCTTTTCTACTTGTCTATAATACGCAAAACTGTTGAGGTTGCTTATTTTGTGAATGCCACTATAAATTCAAGGCTCCTACAAAAAAAATTAGAAGTTACAAATTATACCAGTTTACCTAAACTACTGTTTCGAAGCCCTGTCATTCATGAAACATGGGTGTTTGATGGGAGCACCCACACTTTTGGAGATGATGTAGGTTATGCAGTAAAAATAGGTGGTTCAACTATATTGTGGTCATTTGGAAGAACTCTAGTCACAGAACACCTGCTTCTCCCTGTTTCCAGATGGTTTTACAGATGTCTAAAGTGTCTAAAGTGGAAATAGCAGTAGCTTGGAATTTTTAAAAAAATTAGATATTTTTTCCACCAGCAAATGTTGATTCACTTAAAGTTTCTTTCTACAGAAATGTGACATACTGGACAAAAATGTGTCACAGAACATTCCTAGGTTCAGTATGATGAACAAACACTGCATGATTTAGATAAAAAAGTAGTAGTCCCTATGCAGAAACTGCAAGATTTTGTTCCATAACCTAGTGCTGTGGCAAATGTTAAATACAATTATTTAATATATAACCTACTGCTACTGAGAGCCCTAATGACCAGACTATTGACAATTGCCTCTACCCATCAAAAGTTCCTGGAACAAAAACCCATGACAGACTTCTGACATTTATGTAAGCAAAATATAATGGTTTTTTATCCAGTCCAGTGTTAGTTAGCTTGGAACAAGGAGCTGTTTTTGATGCCTTTGGACAAGACAGGAAAGAAAAGCCTCTGATAGCAGTCAAGAGAGGAGCTGGAAATATTCAGGAAATGCCAGAAAGGGGCACAGCTTGGTTGTGCTTAAAACAAGGAAATAATAATAATAATAATGATAATAACAATAACAACAACAACAATAATAATAATATTCCAACACATATTAGTCACCGTGTAGGCTACAAGCCTTTAATTTAAAATTCGGATTTCTTGCTCTGCCATATTATGATGGTTTTGATCCCCGGGAACCAGACCTGAACTCCCAAGCAGCTCAGATGATCTTTCTAAGTACTCAATCTACCAGCTGATTCTCTGAATTTCTTCAGAAAAGGTGTGAAGTACTCTAACCTTTTTCTGCTGATCTTATGTCTTTCTTTCCTGGGACTAGTGACCTCAAACATTTCACAGTCTCACTTAGACAAATCACTCAGACTGAAATCAGAGCTTCCATTTTGCTGGTAGCTTCTTCCTTGCAGGTTTTAGATACAAAGGTTCTCCAGTACTTCTCTATTACAATTTTTTTCAGCTAATAAACTTACCACAGAAGTGTTTCATAATAGATACTGGATTGTATTTGAGATCTATGCTGGAAAACACTCTTGTTGGATGTTGTCCATATTATATAAAATTGAAAATGTGGGATAATAAAACAAAGCAGAGATAAACAAAGTTCTACTAAATGGAGAATTGTTCAAATGATAAGTAACAATGACTTATCCTCATGCTTTGAGTCAGAATATTTACAGAAATGTGAAGACTTTTGAAATAATCATTGTACAAAATTCCAGCATACTGAGAGGCAAGTGTAATAGAAAATTGATTTGATAAGACTAGTTCTGTTTAATAACTTCTTGTTCTTTGAATCAGTCCTCCATATATTGAATTTCACAAAGACCAGCTGAAGAAAAGGAATACAGATATTAATGGAATAACAGTTTTAAGCAAGTGGAGTCACATGGTTTCTGCAGAATTATCTTTTAATTATATTAATCTATATGACAAACAGAAAAAGGAGACCTTGAAAGACTGATGAAAAGAGAGAAACTGTGCTGCAGATACAATGATTGATTGTTGAGGTCCACAGTGTAATGAAAATATTAATGCCCCGATATGGGTATCTTTGCATAAGCATAAGCAATTGAATTAGTACTTCTGAAAAAAAGTTGCTTTCCTCTGAAGAAGTTTGGTTTTCCTCAGCTGGGGTGTGGTAACCAACTATCTTCTATCTCAGTATATTAGGGGCCCAGGGGTGCGATCGCTGCTTGGCAACTGGCTGGTCGTTGGTCAGCAGACAGTGAGCAGTTGCATCACTTGTTTTTCCTGGATTTGGTTTTCATTGTTTTTCTTTTCATTACAATTCAGTAGTAGTAGTAGTAGTAGTAGTTGTAATAGTAGTTTGTTTAGCTTAGTTAAGTTTAGTTTAGTTTAGTTCAATCATTAAACTTTTCTTATCTTAACCCACAAGTTTTCCGACCTTTTTCCTCTGATTCTCTTCCCTTCCCATGGGGGAAGGGAGTGATCAAGAGGCTGGGTGATGCTTATTGCCAGCTGGGATTAAAACACAGCACTGATTTAAATAATTGATTTTACTTTATGTTCCAATGGGCTTTGAAGGCCAACATGGTCAGTTGCTACATCTTGGCTAGGGAACAGTGCCTTCCAGCTATGGGATTGTATCTTGATTACTTTTGAGCGTGATGCTATATTCTGAGACTTTGGTTATTCTTCCAAAAATGGGCAAGAAAGCTCAACCAGTGACAGAATGAAACTGCAGAATTAATCCCTGGCAGAAACTCCGTTGGAATCAATCCCAAGGCTTGCTAACCTCAGAGACTTTTGATTTGGTTCTGACTAAACACAAAAACCTGTTCATTGCTCAAAAAACATGGCGAGGGGAGAGAAATCCACCCTGCTACAATTTAAATGATTCCTCCCGTTGCACCATGGTTCAGTATTATTTTCCTAGCCTCCAAAGACAGAAACAAGCAGGATGTCACCAGGGAAAAGATCATCTCAGACAGGAGTAGGTTTTCTTCAAAAATTAAAAATTTTTTTTCTTTCTCTAATCAGTCCTATGTATTTCATGCATTATTATTTGGTTAGTTTCATTGAACATCAGTGTTGATTAAATAAGGAAATACCCTTCTGTGGCTTGATATGATGCTTCATAATTTTGGGTATTACTGGCTAATTACAATAAAGCTATCATGGGCCTTAAAACGTGTTTATTAAATTATTTGCAGGTCAAAAGCATGAAAACTGTACTGTATAAGTGCAATGCACCTTTGTGTAATGTTACTTACACTTTTGCTTCATGAAAACTGGCTGAAAAATGTGGGCTCACAAGCTGCTCCACTGGCTATGTCATAGTTGTGTAACTCTCCAAAGCAAAAGTGACTGGAAACCCTTAAACCAGGCTGCTGCTGAATTAAGTTCTACTTACTTGGGGGATATTTTTTTTTCCCCCTGCAATTGATGTATCTACTTCCACTGCATTTGCTAAAGCCATTAAATATTTAATTTGTATTTGATTCTTCTCTCATGGCTGGAGTTCATCAGCTACCCTTACTCAGAGTAGGGTAAAAATGCTAACACACAACATGCATTTAAAGGAACTCTCCTGTAGCCTTGTTACTGGAACATGAGTAATTATTAGCAAAACGGTAAGGCCAGTTTTCCTTCTGCTTAAATATCATTTGGGCTCAATTACATGATACTAAGATGAACAGGTCATTAAGTTCATTACTCTATTGATTCTAGTTTTAGCTGAGCTCTGTTCATTTTTTATTTGAACCCATTTTCTTTGGCTTGATCTTTGACTGTGTTATTTGATTGAAAGTTAGATTCCATGGAAATTATTGAGAGGATGAGGCCTTATACTCCTGCATACATCCTTGAATTCAATTTGATGTTAACTTTTGCAGGGCATTTTTTATCTTTCAGGATACTGTGTCAGGGCTACAGTGTTCAGAAGGCCCCAGGGAGTCTCTAGGATCCTACTCTTCTCAACTATGTTTATGCTTATGGCCTGGAAAGGAGCTGCTGCTAGGAGGAAAGACTCAAAAAGCAGTCACATACACAGGATGGTAGGAATGGGGAGGCTGAGACCCATTTCAGCCAGGGGTCCTATGTGGGGAAGGATCCTGGGGTCTGACAGCTGGTGTGGCAGCATTGCTTGAAGCAGGGGCTGGCACACAGCACAGCGGCTGGCCACTCCTGGTACACTTCAGCTGAGGGCAACTTCCCTGATGCTGATGTGAGCCTCTGCCCCAGAGCTTCAGAGCCTGTGGGGCTGCTTTGGCATGAGGTGTCTATGGGAAGAACCACCACAACTTCCAGTACAGCTCCAAAGCTTTTGGGAGGAGTGGGGAGGTAAGGGTTAATAGGGGAGGCAAAGCCCCAGTGCTGTGCCCATCCTGAGACTAGTAGATCTAGCTCGCTAGAAAGGATCCTGAGGTCACCAAGGTCTGGGTCAATGTGTGACATTGCTGAGAAGCTAAATGGAATGGATAAAAAAAATGTTAAACAGAGCATCTCTAACAAGGTACAAAAATATCATATTATAATGCCTGGAACTGCCACCATCGCATTCTAGAGTGTCTGGCAATTGAAAACAAATTGTGACCCAAATGCATTTTTCATTTAGCTTTCTCAGACAGGAAGATTCTTACGTGAACTGCATAAATTTTTACCATGGAAAGGAGTGGTGCTTCTGGGAAAGAGGGCCTGCCATACTTTTGACTTCAGAACTCTTCATCTTTTCTCTAAAAGGGGGAAATGACTGCCTGGTTGAGATAATTACACACAGTGTCTTTCCCATCACCATGAAATATGACTGTCAATGATGTATGTGCCAGATAGGAATGTATAAATAAACGCTTCACAAATAAATCACTCAGTGGCCATCTGAAGTTCTCTCTTCATCACTGCAATGACAGGTTGAGTACAAACCTGCAACTCAGAAGGGAATACTCTGGCCGTGTGAATCCCTTCAATGTTTTGCAGTCAACTTGTCATACCCTTGGACCTGTGCAGGAAGTATCGGCATCCTCTGATAAAGACCGGAAGACCTAAGCTGTCCTTCTGATCATCTTTGCTTGTCTAACCTAGAAGGTACTAGAATTCAACAAAACTTTAGCCTTCAAAAGGCCACAGAGCCTAGGGATTGCAAGAAGTAAGGACTACATGAGTTATTCTTCGATGGTAGTAGAGGTGGAGACAGAAGGAAGAGCCATTCCTGATCTGTATTACTGTAGTGGTGCCACTTGCAAGAAAAAATTCAAGACTGGAGGAAGAAGGAGCATGCAGAAATGCGACACTGTCACTGTTGGTCAGCCATGCTGCTGGGATGTGAAGCTGAAGTCTTTCAGGCAGGGAGGAAAGGGAACTGATTGCTCCTGATTTCTTGCTGAGCACTCTATTAGTCTTCTATACAGACCTTTAGTTCAATTATTAAACTGATATACAAAAAGAGGTTCTCCCTTTTTAAACGGTGAAAAACTGAGGGAACCAGCCACACACTCTCCCTTCACCTCATTTGATACTTGGAACAAAAGAATACAGCTGCTGCCTTTGGAGATCTGTGCTTTCCATACAGGGCCGGCAAAGACACCTAACTCTCAGAGAGGACCAGGATTTCACCTTCTTCCTTAGTACTTCCTACTGGCTACTGCCTGCTGATCATGCTGACTACAGGCCTGATGCAGAAAGCTTGCTATCTGTATTTCTTCTGGCACCCTGTGGCTCCCCTTGCATGGCACAGGCACGTGTGGCATGCCATCCAAGGAGGCTGGGCTGCACTGCAGTTTTTCAGCATCATCGCAATCCTCCTTTCAAGACTCCAGGTGCTTTTTTGTGTCCATCTCTAAAGCTTCGTACCAGGAGGCAATATTTACTGGAAAATATCCAGAAGCAGTTCTGTATAAAAGTGATGTTTATGTTGGTACCACCAAAGATTATGGGATTGCACAGAGACTTACCTTTGTTCAAAAAATGTGGATTTTGTATGTTTGGCAGCTTAAATAAACAGAGAAGGAGAGAGAGAAGGGAAAGTGAGCTAGCACTGACAACAACAGCCCAAAAACGATTTTCCAGTCAAGGGGCACACGTAAGTAAGTCGGATATAGAACGGAACCTCTCCCATTTTTCTGTTGCTGTTTCAGAGAGATGTCACTTCAGGTGACTCACTGGAGCAAGCCAAAAATACCTGCCTGATTTCCAGGACTCCACAGTTTCCAAGTCCCTTTTCTCTCACTCTACTGCAGTGTTTTTCCTCTTTCCCATGGAGAACTAGAGCAGCATGTAATGAGCCATGTTTCTCATCTACTCCTAGCCCTAGGAACCCTATTGATCTCATCAGTGTTAAATTAGCCTTGATAGCGATATGGTATTTTGGACACTACTAAGCTGCAATGTTGCCACTTCCTAAACAAGCCGTGGGCTTTGTTTCAAAAGAACACAGCAACTGATTAATCAATACTGAAAGGTTACCAAAACCTGCCTCCTGATAACAGGCTTTCACAATGCCCAAGGACATTTTTTTCTCTCGGTTCCCCCCCCCCACAAAAAAAAGGTCTTTTTTTTTTTTTAGCACATTTACTGCCTTCTTCTGGAACCTTGTTTTCTCCCTCTGGCAGCCCACCCTGTTCCTACGTAGTCTCCTGGCCCCAGTAGAACTTCCCCCATTCCTGTGCCCATAGGGATCCCAAACTGGTCCAGATCCCTTAGGGAAACCATAGCGAGCTAACTGCTTCCTAGGATCTAAGTCAACCATCTACTTATGACTGGCATGCACAAAATGTTCTCCACTCTTTGAAGGGATCTCAGTCTCCAGGTCCCTGCTTGCCTGCTTCCAGAGAGCAGACTCATGAGGCATTAAGCTGTTCGAGGACCTATCAAAATAAACATGGCCGTGGCATCCTTTCACCATCCACTGGGTCTACTCAAAAGTTTCTTAGGTTGTGTGACAAAAAAAGGATTTGCAAAAGGAGCAGGGAGGCCCAAGGGTGTCAAGGGGAGCCCCACTAATCCCAAGGGGGCCAGTAGAGTCCCCTGCCCTGGGCCCTCCTGAGTGTCACTGGGAGAAGGCACCCATCAAGATGAGTCCATGCGAGAGGGTCTGCCCGGGTCACTTGGCAGATTGGGGGTTGACTGCCTGCAGGCATGAGACTCTGTATTGGGGAAGAGCATTTTGGATGGGATGTTTAGAGGAGGGAACAAAGGAGATGAAAGGGAGGGATTCAGGGGTACTGGGGAGGAACAAGCATGGGAAAACTTAGGGGAAAATGAGACAAAAAGGGCTGGCAGCGTGTGAGTGCCAGTCAGTCCATGTGTCCAGCCATGCCTGTGCCAACCAATACAACCTCTCCTGTCTCCTCATTAAACTCTGTTTCTGATGGTTTTCCTGGGCAAGGGCTCCCCATCCCCTATGCCCACGTGAGGGAGCCATGAGCGCCCACCCTGCCATAGGACAGGGACCACAGGGCCAGCACCAGGGAGACAGGGGTGCTCAGGCTGTGGGTGCGTGTGTGGGGATGGAAACATGGGCGAGTACAGACCAGTGAGGAGGTGAGGGGCTGGGGAGCCGGGTGTCGGGGTGGACCCAGGGGACAGCAGGGGTTCTGCCAGCTGGTGGCTGGGGACACCCAGCTGGGGTGGGGAGCGCTGGCAGGCAGGTGTCCATCCTGCCCGTTGTAGCTCCTCCCCGACCATACAAAATGAATCACTGACATACTCAAGGGGGAATGGGTGGATGCCTCTACAGGCTATTTGTTAAAGCAATCCACTATGGGGGAGTCTTTGTGTCCCAGGCTTCACTCCAATGAGTGTGTAAGTATATAGTATTAACCAGAAAGGCTGGGGAAAAAAAAAAAAAAAAAAAAAAAAAAAAAAGAGTCCCTTCAGCCTACACAGCTCTGTTAGACAGAAGCTGAGGCATTCCTTGAAACATCCATCTCCCTTCAAGCACAGATTGAATTTGGACTAAATTCTCCAATATCCAGTAAATGTTGATTTAAAAAATAATTTGGTAAAAAAGAAATCTTACCTTTAAAAAGGTATGAAGGAAATGGTAAGATTCTTCAGCACTGTCAGGGCTTTAAAACAAAGATCCGACCACTCCTGTACTTTACAAGGAAAAGCATTTTTTCAGTAGTTATATAAAAAGGTAGGCTTAGCGTTATCTTGTTACAAAATTGGGGGAACTGTAAAGCTGAATCAATATGATTTTAAAACCTGTAATTTAATTAGTTTCAGTTGATTAGACAGACATTTATTTTATAGCACTGCAGCCTGCTATGAATAAAGGGCAATAATATCTAGATATATTTTCTGATAACAGTTTTGTCCACGTATGTTATGAGCACATCTACAGATGGCAGACAAGAAAATGAAGCTATAGGACAGTGAATTTACCTACTAAAATGATGACATATGAGACAGCATTTCTCCACCTTATCTAAGAAGTGGTTTGACTGCTCTCTGCTCCTGTTCTCTTTGTACAGTAAGACTTCTAACACAAGAGGTCTTCAACCAAGCAGCACAGTGAGGCGAGGCATTAAAAGGATAACTCTGATACTCTCTGCATTACAGCCTCATGATGCATGAAATAGATTTGACTTCTACTGTTAGTCCAATGCAGCTTTTTACAATAAACATTACTTACAAATAGCGGTGAGATTAGCAAATGCATTATGCTTGAGAAGACCATCAAGATCTCCAGATGTGGCTGTGATGTTCAGTGTGAACTAGTGGCAGACTACAGAAGAATATTTACCTTTGAATAAATGAGAGGGTGAAAAGATTGTTTAGTACATTTTCCATTTTTCTTAAAAAATAAACTTTAGTTTTGCCTACCTGCTGCTCTTAGGAAGAAAAACACACTGGTATCATTTGTGCCAGAGGCTTTTCAAATATGTATGCGTGGTAACAGCTGGACAAATCCAAAAATGCAGCTGCTACAATTTATAAATTAGTACAGTCCCTGGTGAAATAAGAGTCAAATGATTTAACAACAAACTACTATTTGGTGAGTTACCTTACAAAAAAGCTAAAACATTATGAGAAGAGTATTATCCAGCACAACCTTCTTGCATCTCATGTGAAGTGGGGGTCTGGGGACTTGATCTTAATTCGTGTTCAGACAGGTCACCTTTTTACATCAGAAGCCTAGTAATGATGCCATTTTGCCAGAGCCTGAGCATATAGTGTAGTCCTTACACAAATAAAAGTCCCTTTCATTTCAGCAGAAGTTTTACCTGAATATGAAAGAGCATGTCATCTTTGGCCCTGCTTTGGGAGAAGAGTAATTTTTATAGTCTACTAAATCCCTTTCTAGGTTAAAATAACTCGATTCCATTTCTAATAAATGCTTGGTTATGGAGGCTGGAAATTTCACTCCCATGCCAAGTAGACAAAATTGGACTAAATTTGCAGAGAATAAATGCTTTCAGCATTACAGTTAGCTTTTAACACAGAAGCTCTATTCTAAGAAATCCAGATTATCACTGGCACATTGTAAGTGCCTGAGAGGTGAAATTATCCCTAGTATACCCTTATCATGAGGCTATTCAGAGCACAATTCAGGGTGCTACTTCTGAAATCAACTCATGGTCCTCTCCAACAGGTTTCAGAGAAGGGAATTTTTCATTTGTTTGGGCACCAGGGTAAAAAAAATCAATAACAAACCTGAGGAACATATTTGCAAGTCTGAAGTCCAAAGTCAAGCCTGGGATTTCACTCTCAAATCTTCCCATTTTCTGAGAAAGAGAGTTGTCTGTGTTGCCCTCACTCCTCTCACACTTCTGAGGTGAGCTCTTGGGACCAAAAGGCCTTCACAGCAGTTACTGTGGTTGCCAAAGGTCGGGGAGGAACCTCAGTGCAACTTTATGCAGAAGTCTCAAGACCTGTTCAAGAAAGCACTTGAAGGAACTCAGGAGAAATTTCTGCTTTAGGAGGTGGACAGGACAGAGATGCTGTCTTTGCACCTGGCACAAGGCCTGTGGCCACAGAAGTGGCATTGACAATATAAAGCTGAAAAATGTGTGGGAATAAAAAGACATCTGCAGCAAAAGTAAATTTGGAAATATTGTAGTAATTTTTTTTTATTTCACACTGATCTTAGCTTTAAAACAGTGGAAAAGGCAATCAAGATATTAATTCCATAATATTTGAAGGGTCTCTGACACTATTGGTCCATTTTCTACTTTTTACTGGTGGAACTGTAAGGCAAAGGCACAGTGTCACAAATGTACTTCCATTGCAAAGCTTTTGCATCTGAGTTCCTCATCTTCTGTTGTGCAATGACTTATTAGAATTTTTACGGAGGAGGAAACGTATGTAAGTAGTTTGTAAGATTCCTAGATAAGGTAATAAAGGGGGTTTGAGGTGAGCCGCAGTCTTTCTTTGCTCCCCTGTCTGACAGCTATTTCACATATCTCCAGTCAAGTTTTGAGTAGTGCAGATTTATTATGCACATTATGGGAAGTGGGAGGCTTTGGGTACTAGAAGGCTTACAGATACCAGAAAGCTACAGAGTGAGAGGATATCCTGAGAAATGGCAGAGAGCAGAAAGGAGAAAGAGAAGGATCCCCAGTGCCGTTTACCTTCAAGATGGGAATCCTTCACAGATTTTCAGCCAAAGAAAAAGAATGAAAATTGGCAAAAAAAGGAGAGAGGAAGATTTTAAGAGAAAGCCCTGCACTAATCCTCTCAAAAAAAAGTAAAAATTACGATGATCCTTCTCTGAAAATTTTAATATTATGAAATTTGTTATCATTATTTGTGATTTGAATCTGTCTCTCATCTAATTCAAATGAAACATTATCACTACCCTTATGGGACTCTCTTCCACCTTGACACATAAGCAGCATTGGTGGGAAAGAAGCAAGTCAATGGATCACAGAAACTAAAGTGCTCCCAAGTGAAAACATTCTTGCTTTTCTCTATTCACATACAGCCATTGGAGAAAGAGAACATGTAAAGCAACAGTGCAGTTCCAAGACAGAAATTGCCTTGCTGTCCTGGGTGCAGCATCCTTTCAGACATCCCCCTGCTAGTTACCTGCACCAGTCCTGCAAAACCAGTAGAAATATCAGTCTGCTGCAGACTAAAACTCTTGCAGTGTTTAGCTTTCCCTGTAATGAGAGCACTATTGAACAGAGTGACATTCAAAGTGGTGTGTGAGTAGCCGTATCTTGTTACTCTTCCAGTTAAACACTATCCACCACCGCTCTGCAACTGTTAATTTAGTTATGCAGCTGAACTGGTAGCTAAGTGTCTTGCCAGCTAGTCTCCCATCAAATGCTTATTGAGCCCAAATGAAATACTGGTGGGCACAGACACCTCACTGGTTGTCTGTGGAAGTCAGTGGAAGGAAAGCCTCAGATACTCACACTGTAAATAGTAGATCGTTGTATCACCGTAGCATCATGAGACACTAAAACATGAGACATCAGCCATATTACACTGATGTCTGTTAACTCTCTTCTTTGATTGATCAAGGCTTACTTAATGACCATAAAAATGCCTAGCTGACATATTCATAGCTTCGTTTCTCAAGTCATGTGTCACAGTGACAGTCCCAGCAGACCTCTGGAGCACTGTTTGTCATTATTCTGGAAACTCTAACACTGCCTGTGGTTAAATGACAACATGCCTGCTTGACCACCTTATGTCATCCATCACTGACAGCTGATTTCCTGGAATCAGATAGTAATGATAACTGTTTTTTTTTCACTGATAGAGCTACTTATCTGCATGACCTGGAAACAAAGGAAGATAACTAAGTCCAAGAAGTTATCCTTTCTCATCAAGTATACCTGCAGTGACTGTTGGTTCTTTCAGGTCCAGATGGCTATGTAGACCCAACAAACAATGCTGGGACAGCTGAGCACTCACCGAGTACATGTGAGGCCCACAGTTGCAGAGGTGTTTACATCTTAGACCTACAGCTGCATGACCTCCTTAGTGGGACAGGTAACCATCTTTGGAGAATATAATTTGGAAATGTTCTCGACCATATATCTAGCAGGACTATGACTACAAAGCATGACAAGAATGAGTGTTAGCTCATACTTGGGTGCCCACATCCAAGACAGTCATTGTGGCAATAACCAGATAGGCATGGATTTCCACAGGATTTAGGCAGTAAGTGGCTAAACTCAGTGAAAATACCAGCCAGAAAGAATAAGCCAAGAAGAGGGTTAATAATTAAGGAGATAGTTAATCTGAAACGTCAATAAAGTAAGGAGCCTCCGACACTTAAACCCTTAATGCTATGTGATTTTAAAAAAACAATAAGCATATCATTAATGTGAAAATATAAGCGCAACGATCCACTGTCTAAATTCTTAGTCATGCCCTGACAACAAAAACATTGTACATAATAGTAAGCCACGCATTACATCAGCATTGCAGGCAATGGCAAGGAATGGAAAGCCTTTTCCTCTAGGACAAGAATAAGGATGGGATCTGCTGCACAGAAACACAGTACGACACATTTCTGTACATCAGTGTAGCTGGGGCTACAAAGCACTAATGGGGAGCTCAACACAGGAAAGGCAAAGCCCCTTGCCTGGTAATCCGTGTGAAGTGCTGAGATGCTCGTGCTATGGCTGCAAGAATGAGGCAGCACAAAGATCTGGAGAATCCTTCAGGATCTGCAGTGATGGTGTTTAAGACCCCTGTCTGTTTTATATAGATGATAGTTGGGATGGTAGCTTCTAGATGACATAGGTTGTAAAGTGACAGCAAGTGTGGTGTAACTGCTCTCCCACCCACCTGTGCACCCTCTAGGTTTTCTGTACAGACCACCATCATTCAGGTCATACTTACGTTCAACTAATAATCAGTAGCAACAATTTTAATTTTGTCATGTCCTTGAGAAGTAATAAAATAAACTGCAAAGAAAGTAAACACCCTTCCTTAAAAAAATTTAATTTGGACATCATATCCAAAAGAATAAATCATTCCTGAAAGGCAGGAGCAATATTACTGTTGAATTAGTGCTGGATGTTCTTTGTTAAATTGTATACAATCAAAGCAAGGTGCCAAATTGCCAACTAACTGTCTGGAGGTCGATTTTTAAATTCACAGATGAGCTAATGCATTTGTGGCAGTGATCATAAAGGGAGGAGTTCACCTTGCATTAGCCTTGACTCATAACTATAAATCTACAATGTTACCAGAAATAGATGTCCTGTTTCTTGTCATTGATCTGCAAGCCATAATTTAAGCATTTGCATGTCCTAATGTTGAGCCTTCCAAAACATCTCTCTCCAGGGAATGCTCACTACAAGGACAGGGACTGTAAAAATATGAGTATCTTCAGTAAAAATTGGGAAACTTTGGCATCCTGAAGTTTATCAAAAGTCTCATAAGTCAATGAGAATCAAAACTGAATGTTAAAAGGATATTGATAAGGGTCAAATGAGGACACGACAGAAGTAAAACAAGCGTACTCTAGATTATAGTGTTGGTGGGCAATAAAAATTAGAGGTGAAAGAACTCTGCACGACTATTAAGCAAAAAAGCTGAAGAAATTGCTATAAAGTTAATGGATGCATTGCTGTATCTTTCAGTAGAGCTAACATTGTAAGTATAGAGTCATTCACTAATAGACAAATTGGAGGAAGTTTGTTCCACTTGAAGCAATGCTATGTGTTTCCCTGAAATTGATATTTTAAAAACAATATGTATGGGAAATGAATGAGTCACCAGTTATGAAAAGATGTATTCATTCAGGTGAAGTGAAGTATGTGGCAAATTTAAAGGAAGTGGTTTCAAGGCTGTAGTATGACTGAACAGACATCATTTGTATGGAAAATAGAGGAGTGCATAGGTTAATTTCCAGACTTGTTTGCGATACTTCATAAATGCACACACAAACTTCTTGCCTGTTTCTTGTGAAGTGCCTTCTTTCCTAAAGTGTGGAAATTGCTGTTAGATAACTAATTAAACCAGTGCAGCATGTCCAAACATCAGAGCAAAAGGTCCGAATACCAGTGTGAGTCTTGAGATGCTCTGAATTCTGTAATTTTTAATTTAACTATTTCAGACACCATTTCAGAAGGCTGATGCAATAAGCATGAGAAAACCTGCAAGAAGTTTATTGCAGTATTTTAGTGAGTTTTAAATCTCATAGTTTTTATATCAATTTGGATATTTACTGCTTCTTATAATTTTTTTTTTTTACAACCTGCAGTAGAAGCATGCTAAGCAAGCCATAGCTGTTCTGCTGAGGCCTTTAACTGAGGCCAATAAATAGATAATGATAGAACTTTTGAAAGCATTGTGAAATTCAATATGATTTTGTGGTGTTTCATCATGAGGCCAATTATGAACATCAGTGCTGCAGGTCTAATGCCTACCTGATTCCATTTTTTTAGATTTCCTTTTCTAGTAGTGGCAAATCAGTAGAACAAAACTCTCCGCCTTCTCATTCAGATACTTCTTTCATACAGTTCTTTACACACAAAAAAATGAAGAAATGTCCATATATGCAAGGGTACATCAATTGTCCGAATGGTCCTAGTCTACATTTAAATTCTTCTCATGCTCTCTTCAAATGTAAATGCATATGTAAATTTCCTAAAATCTCTCCTAAAATGAGAAATAATGACACTATTTTTATATTGGAGGAAGGAATAATTCACAGTGCCTGCTCTTCCCCTGAGGCAAATGTGCTCCAGGGGATGCTCCCTTGGTGGTGGTCTTGGGGAGCCCTGCAGACTGGGGGACTCGCAGGAGCATGTCCCTGTCCTTCCTTGCCCCCTCACCTGGGCTCCACCTAGTGAAAACTC
Organism: Pterocles gutturalis; assembly: GCF_000699245.1. Lineage (NCBI taxonomy): Eukaryota > Metazoa > Chordata > Aves > Pterocliformes > Pteroclidae > Pterocles > Pterocles gutturalis. The sequence goes on along the minus strand of NW_010125636.1, from coordinate 45,941 downwards.
AAGCCTGAAAAACCTGGAGAGCTTTGAAGACTCAGATCTTATCCACATGGCCTGAGGTCAAGAAACCCCATCCAGTACCAGGAAGTGCTCCCTGGCCCCAGAGCTCTGGTGGAGTCAGCAGAAGTGCTTCTCAGAGGAGAAGGTACTCAGTTCATTTTGGGAAAGGCAAAGCTCATGCTGGCATAGACTCAAGCATCAATGCTGGCCATGTTTGCAAATAGTACATGACATTTTGGTCATCCTGTCGCTGCATATGCTTTTTTAAAAGTCCCTCCCCATCTTTCCTGTAGGCCCCCTTCAGGTATTTTAGGAGAACTCATTGAAAATTTTAATTTGTCTTGCCTCTTTTTTTGCTTAATATTAATTAGTTTTGCCTTGTGTAACCCTAAACATTTATTTTTCCCCTTTGTTTGCACCTTCAAATTTATATTTGGTTACACAGATATTCAAAGTATTCAAGCTACAGCTCTGTGCCCAAGGAATGCAAGAACATACTAAGAATGAAGAAATAAACTTTCAATAGCTTGTGATATATTTTTGATTCAATGCTGACAAGGTTTACAATGATGTTCAAGGATCTTTCAAACGTGCTATCTGAGTACTCAAAGTAAAGTTCTGCTATAACCACACAGCAGCTCTTATTGCAAAGTTGTATTTCACAAACATAAACAATTTCCACTTTTATCCAGACATGAATTTAAATTAAAGGATCTTTCTATAAATAACAAGATTAGCTATGAAATGCATGGTCCACTTCAGAAACAGAAGTCTCCCTTGCTCAGTACCCCATATCTAATGCTCAATACATTGTTTATTTAACAAAGCAGAACACACCCTGCTTGCATACGTTTAGCTAAACTTCACCAACTTTGAGTTTCCTTTTGAAAACCACAGTGTCTCATGATTCCACTGAGGCCAATTAGGATGACATCCTCCAGCTTGGATTTGCCATTCAATAAACAAATACGACGTTTAAGTGTTCCCAGACCTCAGCATGCTCTGAAACTAACCATGGTCACAGCAGTTAGTATTCAAAAATGTAGAGTCCAAATCCACCAAAATGAATTACTTTTGGACAAACAATACAGAAGTAAAGTTTCAGTTTTTATCCTTTCCAAACATGCTAGGTTTCTAACTGCAATTATTACTCTCTGGAGTGATATAAGCACTGCCTTGCCTGTGACAATTAAATCCCACTCTATAAAGGGAATACAAAAAAAAAATAGAAGCAGGCTCAGTTCTAAAAATGTACAATACTGCTGCAAAAACAATGATGGGATTCCCAAGGCACTCACTTTTGTACAGTTGTCAACAAGACACAGGGATGCTACTACATGGCTATCCATGAAGGCTCATGAAGTGATAGGAAGGTTTGGAGGTGATGCTATGTCTAGGATAAAGTATCATACAGATGTTCCTGCCTATATTTCATACCTGTTACCAGCAGGGAATGCTGACATAGGAAGCATGAGCAATACTGAATTCAAAGGACACCTAGCAATAAAAGTGGCCCAGAAACCCAGGCAGAGCATTTTACCTCAGATGAAAACATCTGGGCCAGGTGCATGTCTTACACATGTTTACGTCAACTTGACAAAGGCTGCTATAAGCGAAAAATCTACAGCAAATACTGTCCTTCAGGCACCAGCCATGTTGTTGCAGGGAGTTGTTTCCTTCTAAGGAGCTTTGAAGAGGAGTTTTCCGGAGGTGCCTGAAGTCAGCTGGTCCTCCTTCTCCACAAACTCCTATCTGGAAAGGGAGGGAGCAAACCATTTTCACATGTTAAATTTTCCTTCAAAACAAGTAGTTCAGGTTACTGTCAGTGACTCGGTAGCACAGAGCATGCAGGTACACACAATTCAGAAACAGGTTAACACTCATATTACACTATCCCTTTTGCCATAGATGGTTGGTGAACCTGGGAAGTGCTGAGGCAAAACCGAATGGCCTAGAACAGGAGCCCACAGGCAGCTGCTAAGGGACTTGCAAGAAACTGTTCCTAAAGGGCTACACCGCAGCTCGTGAGTGCTTGGCGCTCCCATCTTTTGTCTGTGTTTTCCTTCCAGGTCCTCTAGCAAAACTGCATGGAATTGCAGCGTTTATATCCAGGGCAGGTTTACCAGATAGACAGGAAAAAAAATGGTCAAAATGAATCACACCAGTGGTTCGTCTTACCACTCCTGGCTGCCCACATGAGGCTCTGCTTCATCTGAGGATGTTAATCGAACTTGTCCTGCCCTCTCAACACATCCATTTTAGGTGAGAGAAAAAACTAATTTAAAATATTTTATTTGCTACCTGGCAATAAATTCTCTCTGTTTTTACTGTTATACTGTTGGCCTCCTTCGTAGTTTATGATATGACTTGATTTACAGTATTCATAATGTCACTAAATAGACCTGCAGCTCTGACCTATAAATATTGAGGTATGTGGCTTCTTCATTTATAAACGGAGTTAGTGATGAGACCAAATTGGATAAATTGTTGTGGGCTGCAGGAGGTGTGAACTGAATGGCTATCAGTCTGCCTTCCTAATCTGATTTTAATATTTATCAGTCTGCTAGAGAGAAATCCCCTCCCTTCACAATATCTGCATTGAAAGCTTTTAAATTGTTAATGTTTTCCCTGAACAGTTATAGGGTGCCCTTATTTACTATAAGATGGTATGAAGAATGTAAAAGTTTACCAATGTCAATCAACTTACCATTCATTTGAATGGGGAGAAGAAAGCCACACATAAAAAGGTACTTTTCATGACTTATTTCAAACTCTGTCCAGAAAGAGAGAAGCTCTTATTTTCAGTTAAGATTTACTTATATTACAGTGTATGTTCCCAGCAAAAGCACAAGGAACATCTTTATTTCCCAGAAAATGGCTATTGCATTCATCATTTTCAGAAGTAACTTCATGCTACGGTAGTCACCATCCCATGTCTGGTATTAGTAAGGGCTCCAAAATATTTAAGAAATGAATGAGAGAAAAGAATGACAAAAATTCTGGCCTTATTGGATTTTAATGTGTGTTTGAAAACCGATGGGGACAGGCATTATATGATGATGTGAAGGGCAGTAAAAGTTTTCCTGGTACTGGCCTAAGAAACATCACTAATGAATAATGCAACCATCTCAAATTTGTAATAAAATTTTTACAGCAACTCATACCATTATAGGTTCTTTTTAGATACATATCTGTAGTTCTCCAAACTGTCTGCCAGCACTGAGTCTTTAGAAAAATAAGATTATAGAAATCGAGTACCATTCAGCAGTCTTACACCAGCAGCTACTGACTGGAAGAAATCATTGCACACCCTGAGGAGGCAGCTCAGAAACACCCTGTTTGGATGTATGCTTTGCTCTCTAAAAGAACACTGGAGCTTGAGAGGCTTGACTCAAATCACTACCATCCCTGACAGACCTCTTAACCTCTCTCTTCTCCAGCTCCGCCATGCAGCGAGAGTAGTAGGATCATTAGATGCCAAATGAAAGTTACTGCTCCATTGAAACAGAAACCTGCTGCAGAGAAAGTTCATCTTTGATTCAGGTCGGAAAGCACACTTGAGGATGGTTCTCAACACAGAGCTAACAGAGCTCATGAGTGTCAAATAGCCTGCCACAAGCCAGGCCAGAGATAAGAAATATGTGGACAAGAACAAGCTATCTAAGTAATTTGGAAACTAACCTCCCCTGTCTACTTCTCCATAGTTTCATTTGTTTTTGAAGAATCCATTAAAACTTCAGAGGAAGTGAGGAAGGAACAAGATGTTACAAGCCTCTTTGAATTGTCTTAGGCTGCTCTCTTGTCAAAATTAAGTTAGACAGATGTGTGGAAAGCAATTCTTAGGGCTGTCTCTCCAAAGATTTTCAGTAGATGCTATTTTTCCTTTGAAAAGCACTTCAGGATCTACACTGTTCTCTGTTTTTTGGGTGCCGTGTCAATCAAGGGCTGTATTTTCTGATTGCATGCCTAGCTAGAGCTGCCCAGTGTCTCCAGGCTGTTGTTGGGACTCTCACAGTTCTTGTCCCTTTCTCTTTTTTCCCTCACTTCTTCAAGAAAAGAGCAACTTATTGCTTTTATAAAAGTATAAAGTGAAAAAAAAAAAGAGGCTCTTAGAGTCTGAGAGAGGGGAAAAAAAGGAGAAAAATAATCAAGTTTAAGTACAACCAGGGAGAATGCTATCAATTATTGTTTACAATATAGCTATTAAATGTGAACTGGTCAGCTAGTCCAGCCAAGGCTAACAACATTTTCTTCTCTCTCTAGGCCAATGCCAGGAGGCACAGGGTCACTAATCTATTGGATTTTCTAGTCTAGTGAAAAAAGACCAGTGTGTGAGCAGCAGCAGTCAGAGGCATCACTGATGGAGAGACACTGACGTACAGCTCCAGGGGTTTCCTACCTCTTCATAGCTGGGGTTAGGGAACTGGGATTTGAACTGAGCAGAAATCCATGAACTGCAAAGAAATCAGAAAGCAACACTATTGAACACCTGCCCTCTGCCTATGGATGAATAATGGACTGTTTTGAAATAAGTTGCTATGACATCCTGTGATGAGAACTTAGGCCTGTCAAGCCCAGATGAGCCCATGAGGGTAAAGCAGATGAGGAGCCGGGACTCTGGCAGTGGTGAAGTTCTCCATCAAGGGGCAGAAATAACATGATCTTCCACAAGAGAGTGTTCCTGGAACAAAAGGGTCAGAGCCATAGCTTAGACTGAGAGAACCGCCACTTTTCCTATCTCTTTGAAATGCCCCCATCTTAAATAACATTGTCTAGTATGTCTGGTTAGCAGTACTTCTCTAAAATTACTTTATTTTAGTAGCAAATTAAATCATGTCCATAAATAAAGGAGAGGTAGGCCTATCTCACTCAAATGCATAAGGCTTGTCCAAAATGAGCAACACAGTATTTCAAATATGGGCTAAATTTAGACTGGATTAATGAAACTGAAATAAGACATTTGAACTGTCTTGAGGGTTATTTACTTCAGTAGTGCCTAAATAACTCATAAATAGGTTAAGTAAGGAAAAGGAAATCACCATTAAATTGAAAGATGACACACACACACTCTACTTAGACCAAATTTTTGTGTATAGATGGAGATTTAATCATTAAATTTCTGACACATTTTAACATTTAATACTGGGAAAAGCCTATGCTATGCTGATTATCTTTATTGCATTTTTACATTTAGTTAATATGTAGAGCTAACAACGGGGTCTGTATCTGTAAAGGCTCTATTTTCCCTTCTGGCAAGAAAGCTGTGATAGAAACAGAATTTATCCCTATTTTGTACCTAAGCACCTTCTGAAGTAAAGCGTTCTTTAAAATGAGTGTTTGCTATATTTGCAGAGAGTCATGTCCTCTCAACCCTCTGTTAATCCGCATGCCCTGTTTATGTCTGCATGGGTAGTCATCCTTTCACAGCACCCCAAAGGAATACACCTCCTCGGTTTTTAAATGGATGAAATTAACTAAAAAAAAATTTGCCTTTTCAGCTTAAAAAAAACCCAGAAAACCCAAACATGAGTGCAGCACAATGAGAATTTCATGCCTTGTGGAATATAATTACAACTGTCAGGAGCCTCTTGCCATGTTCATGGGATTTGAATGTTTATTATATAACATGACTACTTAAAAACCAAGGGACTGGCTGTGCCAGTGCAGTGATGAGTGGAAACATGTCGCATGGCATGTACTTATGGAGAAATGTGCATGCACTTATAGCAATAAAAGCAAATTAAGATGAAAGGAAGAGAGAGTGGGGAGAAGTTTGGCAAGTCTTAAAACCATATAGTTTGGTGGGACAGCTCATAACAACCGCAACTACCCCTTCATTTCCCTGTGAAAGCCTGGACACTGGTAGGGAGGGATGAGAGTGGTCATGAATGTCCCTTAAGGAAGGATCTGAAGGGTTTTGTCAGATGCTACCGAGCTCTATGTGACCTGGCAGTTTTAGGCCACCTGCCTTCCCCAAGCAAGATATTTTGGTGCACCTGAGATCTGTCCCAGGGGCTGCCAGAACAAGAGCAATGCCTATTCATCTCACATAAAATTGAAGCTAGCACAAGGACAAGGCTACAGCTGAAACTCTTTGTTGGCTGCACCTACACTACAAAATTTGTTTGGTCTCAGAAATGATCTTCAGCTCCTGACCAAACGGCCTGAAGAGACTCAGAGCAGAGTGCCTTGGTGTCACCTCTGGAGAAGAGCAGCCAGGTCTACGTTGTAAAGCACACAGCCCAGGGTCACCCCCAGGCTGTGTGGGATATTGTTTTAGCCATCAGGCACAGGTATTTTTTTATATGCAGTTTATTGCAGATGCAAATTTCTGAAATGACATGGGCTGTGTTTCAGCCTACCAGGATGACATTTTTATAACATGAGTCACTGGGTATGCAATGCATGTTCTGGGGCAGGAGGGTATTTGGAGGTGAAAAAAATGCTATGATAATGTTGAAGTAGGTTGGGCAGAGGGAGCCAAGCTTGATGAAGAAGAGACTGACTCTGCCATGCTGTTCACTGGGAGTAGGCCCTAGACCAGACTTCCCTCAGAAGCTAACACAGGTTTTTGTTTTCATTTGTTTTTATTAATGGGAACACATCAGCTCATTCCAAAAGAGAGTTCCTATAAGCAAATTAACGTTTCTGCAGCATGAGCAATTACAGGATCAGTTCACTCAGGGGTGAACCAGGGAACTAAATTATCAGACAGTGTAAAGGTACCAGCGATTCTTACCTGGCTCCAATAATATATTTGCTACATCTTTCAGTTACATTTGGGATTATTAAAATATTCTCAGTTAACTCAGTAATGTCATTGAAGTAGGAGACCAAGGATTTTCACACACGTATGTAGAGTCTTCTTCAGAGGAGGACAATAAGAATAGGTCTCTGTAAAATCAGACAGTGACTAACTGTGCCCTTCCTATCCAGGCTCACCAGTGTCTTTCTGATTGTCCGGAGCAGGACATAACACAGATCTCATCTCGCTCTCTGAAAAAGAAGACTCTGGTTCATTGTTTATTTGAGATACTTTAATAAGGAATCAGGGTAAAGCAGGTGCAAGGAGGGAAGGAGGAGGGTTCTGATGCAGTAAATGGCATTTTCTATCAGAGGGAAGCTCTTGAAACAGTTTCCCGTTAATCAAACCGTGTAATCACTCCTATGACACAGAAAAGAAGAGAGTATTTAGGAGCAACATACAGCCCTACCTGTTCCCTGAAGGAGTCTAGGCATAACATTGCTGCACAGCAGCCTCCTGAGAAATCTTCAAAGATCCCACACACAAAGCTCTCCTTCTTTGTCTGCAGCACAGGCAACATCTTCAGCTAGATAATTAGAGGGCAACATGCTGGCAAAGAGTCTGTGTAATCTATACAACAATAACATTAAGAAAAAAAGTCAACATTCTGGGGACTACACCAGTGATCAGGGCACTGTAATTGCTATAATTAAAAGCAAGGCAAATATTACAGGGAAAGTAGGTCACTCTTCAGGCTGGTGTATCCCTGATGCAAACGGAAACAAGATAAAGAAGATTGTGTAATGTGATCTAAAGCAGACAAAAATTTTATTGTTCCGAGGTTGCTAGAGACCCTTCATTATATGCCTTGGCTTTTCACATGCCCTCCCAGCAGGCGGCATTTTCGTAAACAGAGTGAAGGAGTTGCAGTCTAGTGCAAGGGCTGTTGGAGGAGTCCATCATAAAATACAGTGAGCAGAGCATAATTAAGACCTATTTTGTACAAGGATGGTTTTAAGGAATCTATGATATTATTTATTTCAGAGCTGGTGAACTTAAGCACTGGTGTTCTTCTGACAGCCACTGAATTTTAACACTTGTGGCTTCGCACTTTCAGAGACATTGAGGCTCCAGCCAGTATTAACACCTGTACGAGCCACCTGAGAACTGGTTTCTGAGGAAAGGACAAGGCACTGTAACATTAAAACAAAAGGACGTTTCTTTGCATCACCTCCAGCACCACCCCAGAGATGCGTTGGGGATGACCCTGTCTCGTCTGCTGTCGCTGCCTCCTCTTCTCTGTTCACCTCCCTCCCACTAGCTTTTCCCCTTGGGCTGGACTTGCCCAACTTTTACAAAAAATATTCAGTTAAAGGTGTGGTTTATTCACTTGAAGAGTGATTAGGGATTGCTGTGGCCCTGCTACTCAGCCCAGGTAATTTCCATCTTCTTTTGCCCTCTCTGTCCATCTGACTCTTCTCTCATGTAAATCTACTTTTTCTCTGATCCCTACAGGCAGGTGATTTTCCCCCATGTGCTAAACCCAGAAGTGTACAAATGCCAGTGGATCCAGACATTCTCACCATGAAGCCCCTTGTGCCGTGAGCCTCATCCCTCCTTCCAGGCTTTTGGGTGGACCCCCTTCCCCAGAGCCTTATCCTGGGCTGAGGGTTGCACACTGAGCACCAAACAGTCACCCTGCCCTGGCAGCAGTTTTATCCTGCTCCTGCAACAGACTTTACCAAACAATGTGTGGAAGAGGTCTGCATGCATTCCAATGAAAAAAAAAAATCATAAAGACTTTTGAAATATTTATTTTAACTTTTCAGTAAAAAGACCAACATTTCAAAAATCTTTACATTTACCTGCTTTCCCATGCCACTGCAAAATTAATTCTACACTGAATTCATGGTTACAATAATTCTGAGGTAAGAGGAGGGTATACTTAAGTCTAAATTGAGTTCATTTGAAGGAATTAGCTAACTGGGAGCTCTGTTCCTCTTAATTGCAAAGATTCATTGATCTCCTTGGACTCTGTGTATCCACCTTTATTTTAAATATTTTGTACATTTATAATTTACCTAACAAAGTGATAGGAGTAACAAGCAAATTTCAAAGTGTACAGATGTTTTACCTTCATAAACTGAGCAGCAAAGTAATTTCTCTGTGTCACTGTGAAACTATGGGCTTCATTTAGTTATCAGCCTGTAATGAAATTCTTTAGATAATCAATTAAAATTAGAGTATGGACCTTCTTTGGTAAACTACTGGGTTACTAACCTTAACGATGTCAGTGTTTGGGGTTTTTCTTTTTCCTGCTATCAAACTCAGCCTATTAGTGTCTAAGGTAAAAGTCACAAGTGCATTTCATACTGACAAATGTATTAATGTCTGTAATTAAACACAGCAACCATGTAGCACAATGTGAGAGAATTGGGAAGTTGGATAAAATTTAGAGTTATACTGCAAGGACAAATTGATCCTACTAAGCTTTTTCCTAAAGGTCTCTTTGCTGTGGTTTGATTCAACACACTGAACTAACAGGAACATGTAAAGGTTTGGAAAGAATTTATAATTGCAATTATTTTGACTACGCCTGTATAAATTATATATGTTGCAATGCCCTACTGTAAAAGGCATCCATAGGTAGAACTTGAAAGTGCTAGCTAAATGTGTTGGGTTAACTTTGGCTGACTGCCCGATGCCCAACCAGCCACTTTCTCAATTTCCCTCTTCAACAGGACAGGGTCAAGATAAAGGGCATGTCCATCTGCTGCAGCGTGGGGTCCTCCACAGTGGATATCTGCTCCAGCATGGTCCTCTGTGGGCTGCAGGGGACCCTCTGCACCAGTGCCTGGAGGACCTCCTCCGCTCCTGCTCTCACCTTGGTGTCTGCAGGGCTATTTTATTCCTAACCTGTATTCCTCTTAGCTACAGTGCAATGGCTTACATTCACATCCATGTTTCCTCCGGCAGTCATACATACATACATACATACATACTTGCCTATCTTCTGTTTACGGATTAGAGGAACTCTAAAATACATAATCTTCTGCCATTTTTCATAACCATTCCTGAATCTGGTGAGCATTTAGGACAAATTGGTTTCACCGTGGGAATAGCTTTCCTCATAAATCATCTTCCCTATTAAATCTCATAAATCTTGGAGTGAAATGTACACTGATAGAATGATATCCTCTGCCAGAATGAATATCCAGAAGAGTTACTAAGCCAGATGTGAGAATTGAGTTACTTTCACTGCTTACAGCTGTACTGACTGACTAAAGCCAGGAAAAAATGAAGACCAATGGATTAAAATAGGACTGTGGAAGAGGATAGTTACAGGATACCAAACCTGATGTCCTTCATTGCTCTGCTGACAGAATATCCCAGGTCCCATGCATAGCCTGAGAACTCATGCTGGAACTAGAAAGTACCTCTAAAAGACTGAGAATATATTTGTATCCCTTGGTAAATCATTTTGTGGTAATTGTACCCCGCCTTTCTAATCACACCCATTTGAGCTGCTACAAGTCTTTGTTTCTCAGTATGTCTTTTCTACTAGTGTATTATGTTCCAGGACAGGTATTTACAGCAGGTGATTAAGTTGCTTCATAGTGTCCTTTTCAATGTCTAACTGCACATTATTTGTCCATATTTTTATTCATTCTTGTCACTTACCTCTGCATGCAAAGTTACCTTTGTTAACTTAGAGACACAAAAGAATGAGAATGCAAACTTATTTGGTTTAGGGACTTTTAAGTGATAGTCATGACAATAAATTCAGCACTAAAATTTTTGGGGAACAGTCATTATCAACTATGTCTCTGAGTACCTGGATAATTTCAGTTCAGAGCACAGCAGTGAATCATTGAAGAGGTTTTTTCTAAGGCAGTTTATGTAGGATAATTTTAGCACAAGGCCAACTTACCTCTGAATTAAAGAATGAGGTATTTATAGAAAGTTTGAGAATGTCTTCATGATACAAGGTGGTAGATGGGCATATTGATGCTCCTTCCAAATTTACTTGCAAAGACATTAGCCTGCTCGTAAGTGCTCAGGTTGGTTTAATGGCTTCTAGAGATCACCAGCTGGTTTTACGCCACATGCATTTGGCATCACACAAATGAATTTTCTGCTTTAGGAGACAGCAGGGAGTGTGACCTAGGAGGAAGAACTCACAAGAGAAAGTAAAGGAGGAACCATTGAGAAGGGATGAGGAGATACTTGAGGTCTTGACACAGAGCTGTAGGGACTGATCTATTTGCTAAAATGTAAAGGCAAGTGCTGTATTAAGTGACAACACCCAACATTGCAGTAAACATTTAGCAGATCAGGACAGCCTAGGAATGGCAGGTCTGTCTGGAAGACATGAACAATCGTAGTCAAGGTGCATGCCTTTTCAAAGCTGATGCTCACAAACTTTAAAATTGCACATCTGAGGAAGCCTGTCAGCTACAAAATCCTATTCACTTGACTAGTCCAACAGGAACATCAGTACATTTGGCTAAATGAATTTGTGTTTTCTAAATAATAATCTCCAAAGCCTGACTCCTGTTTCATGTGCTTCCCACATCATATTTGTCACTTATCAGCAGTCCTGGCTAACCAAGGAGGCCCCAGTTATCAAATGTGACGTCCATCTACAAGAAGGGTCAGAAAGAGGGTCTGGGGAACAACAAGACTGTCAGTCTGACCCCGGTGGTA
>NW_010125636.1:33895-34471 GCF_000699245.1 Pterocles gutturalis | reverse complement strand
GAGTACCATCACATGGCACATACAGGACAACCAGATGATCAGGCCCCGACAGCGTAGGTTTATGCTTGACTAACCTGATCTGCTTCTATGACAAGGTGACCCGCTTAGTGGATGAGGGAAAGTCTGTGGATGTTCTCTACCTAGACTTTATTAAAGTCTTTGACATTGTTTCCCACAGCATTCTCCTGGAGAAATGGTCACAACTTGAATGAGCATACACTTTGCTGGGTAAAGTGGCCATCACAAGTGGTGTTCCCCCAGGCTCAGTATTTGAGACAGTTCTGTTTAATATCTTTGTCAACAATCTGGACGAGGGGATCGAGTGTGCCCTCAGTAAGTCTGCAGATGACACCAAGTTAGGTGGGAGTGTTAATCTGCCTAGAATCATAGAATCATAGTCTCATTAAGGTTGGAAAAAGACCTCAAGGATCATCAAGTCCAACTGTCAACCCAACACCACCTAACTCACTAAACCATGTCCCTAAGCACCACATCCACATGTTTCTTGAACACCTCCAGGGATGGTGACTCCACCACTTCCCCGGGCAGCCTGTTCCAATGCCTGATCACTCTTTC
>NW_010125636.1:27037-33653 GCF_000699245.1 Pterocles gutturalis | reverse complement strand
CTGGCTCCAGCCCCTCAATGTCCTTCTTGTGGTGAGGGGCCCAAAACTGAACACAGGATTCAAGGTACGGCCTCACCAGTGCCGAGTACAGAGGCACAATCACTTCCCTAGTCCTGCTTGAGGACAGGAAGGCTTTACAGAGGGATCTGGTTGGCCAAGGCCAATAGTATGAGGTTCAACAAGGCTGAGTGCCAGGTCATACATTTGGATCACAACAATGTTTCCAGCCTTGGGGAAGAGTGGCTGGAAAGCTGCCTGGCAGAAAAGGACCTGGGGGTGTTGGTCAACAGCCAGCTGAATCATAGAATCATAGAATGTTTTGGGTTGGAAAGGACCTTAAAGATCATTGATTTCCAACCCCCCTGCCATGGGCAGGGACACCCTCCACTAGACCAGGTTGCTCAAAGCCTCATCCAGCCTGGCGTTGAACACCTCCAGGGACGGGGCATCCACAGCTTCTCTGGGCAACCTGTTCCAGTGCCTCACCACCCTCACAGTGAAAAATTTCTTCCTAATGTCTAGACTAAATCTACCCTCTCTCAGCTTATAACTGTTATATGGAATGTGAGCTAGCAGTGTGCCCACGTGGCCAAGAAGGCCAACAGCATCCTAGCTTGTATCATAAATATTGTGGCCAGCAGGACTAGGGAAGGGATCATCCCCCTGCAGTCAGCACTGGTGAGGCCACGTCTTGAATACTATGTTCAGTTTTGGGCCCCTCACTACAAGAAAGACATTGAGGTGCTGGAGTAGGTCCGAAGAAGAGCAACAAAGCTGGTGAAAGGTCTAGAGCACAAGTCTTAAGAGGAGTGGCTAACAGAACTGAAGTTGTTTGACCTGGAGAAATGGAGGCTGAGGGGAGATCTTATCACTCTCTACAACTACCTAAAAGGAGGTTGTAGTGAGGTGGGTGTCAGTCTTTTCTCCCAAGTAACAAGCAATAGGACAAGAGGAAACGGCCTCAGATTGTGCCAGGAGAGGTTTATATTGGATATTGGGAAAAATTTCTTCACCAAAAGGGTTGTCAAGCATTGGAACAGGCTGCCCAGGGAAGTGGTGGAGTCACCATCCATGGAGGTGTTTAAAGGATCTGTAGATGTGGCACTTAGAACATTGTTTAGCGGTGGACTTGGCAGTGTTGGGTTAACTGTTAGACTCCATGATCTTAAAGGTCTAAATAACTCTGTGATCCTATGATTCTATGATTTATGGGCATTTTGTTCTGGAGGGAAGCTGGGGATAGGAGATGAGCTCCTGAATGATTGAATGAATGAGGCATATGTATAATCATTGCTTTTGAGAAACAGACTTGAAGATTTTGAGTTTAAGTCAAACAGTTCTCATATTCTAAGGTTAAATGAGAACACTTTTTTCTTTGATTGAGCTCTCTAAAAATCAGTCCTTGGAACAAAGTATGCTATTCTTGCATGAATAAGTCTTCTATGATCCTATTCTGCTGCTAATCAACACCTTCTACAAAAAGATAACAGAAAAAGAAGAATCAGTAGACATTGCATATTGCAATTAGCTCTGTCGCAGCCATGCCTGTGCCTTGACATGTTCACTGATGATCCTGACCTGGGGGCTTACCTTCCCAGCCTGACCTCAGACCTGCCTCATCACCATGACTTGTTTGGTGACCTGACATTTATTAGTGTTGCTAGACCTGCTCTGCTCCCCCTGCTTGTGGCTGAGGCCATGGTCCAGCTCCTGCCTCCCCTTCCCTTGAGGGGCAGCTGTCCTTGATGCTCCCTGGCTTTGAACAGCTGATGTCTATATCTGCTCTACTTTCTGTTGGCAAATACTTTGACAGTAAAGTATACAGTTTCTATAGGCACTCTTAAAGAATAAGACAGATAAGTGAGAAAGGAGTTAGAAAATGATCAAGGCCAGGCTGGATGAGGCTTTGAGCAACCTGGTCTAGTGGAGGGTGTCCCTGCCCATGGCAGGGGGGTTGGAACTAGATGATCTCTAAGGTCCTTTCCAACCCAAACCATTCTGTGATTCTATTACTCTACAGGTCAAGAGAACCACGCTGGCTGGAAGAATTGGAAGAAACAGAGTTGTTTAGCCTAAGGATGAGAACAGTCAGAGAAGTATTACAAGTGTATTTAAAGGACTGTGCAAACAGGACAATAATCTGTATATATATGCGATGGGTAGGACAAGAAGTAAGAGACCTTAGCAGCAGTATGCAAAGTATGATTTAGATTTGCTAAAATGCTCTCTAATGATAATGAGAGCAATGGAGTAGAAAAAGTGGCCTGAGGAGACAGTGGAGTTTCCTTTTTTTGTAACTTAGGCAAATACTCATCAGAAATTTTTTATATTTGGTACTGCCTTGGGATGGGGATGGATTTATATCATCCTCCAAGGTCCATCCTAGGATGTAAAAACCTTTAGTTCTATCACTGAGGACTACTGTTCTGAGTTTGGAACATTTCTTGTAGCCTACAGCTCAGTGCTTTTCTTCTGCAACATCCCACCACTCAACTAGCTTTCTTTTACATGGTTCTGCTTCTTACTGTTTATTCTTTACTGGAACTCTGACTTTCTGAAGACCACGTGTGTGCAAGTGATCTTTTCCTCTTTCAGTTACACCTGATATGAATTTATTGAGCTAAATTACTCTATCCTTCTTCAGATAGGGGAAAAGCAAGGTGAAAATATCCATGAGGGGAAGAACACTGAGCAATTTCATAAGAATTACACTGCTTCTCAACTGAAAAATAACATGCTAGATGAAATAGGCCTGGGAACTTCTGTATTTTTGAAGGCACAGTCCCTGCATCTCCCATTTTCTGACAGCTCCATGTACAGTAGTAGCTGCATCTATCACAATATTTTCAATGTATACTGTGATGTGTGACAAACTGCTTAATGGTATATACAAGCTGTTATGGCTGTCTATGACTGAGACAGAATCAGGGCTGTCTTATGGCCTCTTTTAGCTGATTATGTTGGTGGAAGCAGCCATAGCAAAGGCAAAAATCCTCCTTGGTGAGCAGCTTTCTGCCTTCCCAGCTGAAGGTGCTGCTCTCACCACCACACCCACTTAGTGAAGGATGTGGTCAGATTTCTCTGTATCAATATTTAACTAGGCAGCCCCACTATGTAGAGTCTGATCTTCAAATTTTGCTCAAAGGAAGCAAAGACTCCAGGAAAAGTCTCCAGTGAACAAAGAAGAACCTTAATTCTAACAGATGAAGATCTAAGTTTGTGCCACTTGAAGCAGGATTTACTGTGGAAAAAGAATTCAGAGATCTAATTCAAAACAAGCAAAAATGTGCAAGCTAAAACGTACAAGCAAAAACCCACTTCACAGAAATGCCGCAAGACAAGTAGTACCTTCACTGGTTTTTGTGCATAAAAAGAAACCTTTCAATGATTTCTTGTCTGCTTAAAAATTCTTTTCAGCACATAGTGGCAGCAATGTTACTTTTCTGGGCACTATCACTAAGGGCTATTCCCTAGAATGGAAGCATTCAGAAAAGTGATAAATTCTTTCCTTGATCTCTGATTTGGAAATCTGAAGAAACCAAAGTAAGATATATTGGAAGACACATGTCGTCTGAAGTTGAAGCATCAGTACTGCTTCCTCTTTTCTTTCTCTTCTTTCAAAACACAAATCAGACCTACTCTCATTTAGCATCTTTCAATTTAAGTTGGAGGGTTTTTTTCAAAGTCTATTACAAAATAGATGTTCTGTCTTCTACAATTAGCAGAGAGCACTGGTCAGTTGCCTAACTAATCCATACGAAACTTTTATCAAGACATACTGCAAAAGACACACACTATTATATGCCAGATTCTGTCACTATTTTTAAGGTGATAAAATGGAAATTCAGCCACAAATCAGTTTCTTTCTGTTAAGCTTTATCCCATTTGAGAAGATGATAACTAACATCAAATTATATTTTGAAACTTCAACAAGGAAATGTTTTGCAAATGCTAATGTCCTCATAGAAGTAAGTACCGTATGGTTATCTTCACTTATTGCTACCCTATCCTTCAGATGAGCAAAAAAAAGAGTTCTAGTTTAATTGCACAGCAACACAGCCGTAAATAGACACAGACAGTGACATCTGCACCAAAATTTCTCAGCCAGTCTTAACATTCCCAACAAGTGTATAGTACTGTAAGTTATTCCCTGCTTGGTAACTGGATAGTAGACCACTTCTGACTGAAGAAAATTTCATTTGCTTAATAACATCTAATTCATCTCCTTTGCTCTATTTTCTCTGTTTCCTTAGCAATACAAGCTACTAAGGATCTTTTTATCACTCTCCAGAGGAGCATTCAGCTCCTTGATTTACTTTCAGTTTATGGGAAAAAGGGAATGCACGCTCTTTCTCTGGGTTTTTTTGTGGGTTTTTTTTTTGTTTTTTTTTTTTGGTGTGGAGACCCCTCAACTTAGAACCACATGAATTTCTTAACACTTCCTTAAAACTGGGAGCAACTGTAGGTGCATCACCTGCCAGGCACACACAATAAGCAGCCTGAACCTGCCCCTTTCCAGACCAGTTTTGATTTTTGTTTTTGTGTCTTACTCAAGAAACAAGTTTTCTACAGATCCTCCTTCTTGGCTTCTTCTTTTGTATGATGGGCCTTATTAGAAGAGGAATTTATTAATGCCATCCTGTAAAGCTCCCTGACAAGCTATAGGTACATAGTCCAAAGATGCATGGTTATGCAGTCCCTAGAAAGGATGCCAGGTGCTCCCTTTAGCTTTGGGTGTCTTCTCAGTTTTCCATCTGTTCCAAAGCAATTGGTATATCTGAGAGGCACACTGAGGACTTAGATGTATGGATAGTCTAGTTATTTGGTAATTCTTTGGATTTGTGACAAGCTTTGAACAGTTATTGCATATAACTCATTGCTATTTTCTCCCCAAAAAATAAGTTGCTAGAATTTTTTAGCAGGCAATACTCTATATCAGAGTATGCCAGCACATCTGTGCTGACAGTCAGACAAAAAACATTCAAAGAAAAATACCTGAACACTTAATTCCCCTCCGCAAATCTCCTTGTGGCACTCTGCAGTCAAATCCTGCTCCTCCTCCAAGCCGATGCTCTACTCCCTGATGAGAAATCATATTTTGTTTGGGTAGCAGACTCTTTTCCTCAAGGTGCGCCAAAGTCACCGACTTACACTTCAGTAGCTGGTGACAGCAGTGTGCCCACTGGCTCATGAGGATTGCAGCTGTTTGTATTCTTCACTGCTCAAACTTGGATGTGCCTAAGGGACCTCGAGGAAAAATGTTCATCTGAATATCTGAGGCTGTGTTGTACAATATGTTGTCTAATTTCAGCACTGTGGTACGCTGGCTTCCCTAGGAGGCTTTCTTAATGTAGCCTTCCCGCTTGATATACTCTGGTGGCTGCAATGTACTCAGCTCACTGGGAATGTGGCAAAGCAAAACCACTTGAAAGCAAACACTGCTCATCATTGAGGAGGAGGGGAGCAAGTAAACACAGACCATGCTGGTGATAACGACAGGATGGTTCAGGCAGCCTCTTCTGTTTAAAAGGCTTTGGCAGCCCCCCATTAACTGGGCTGCAAACACTCCCTGACCCATCCAGCTGTGAAGCAGGTGGTGGCCAGTGTCTGTCTGCACCATTCGGTTGCCGTCAGTGGGGCAGCATCCAACACCTTCTGTGCACCAGCTGAAGGGGGCATCTGGTCCAAGTGCAACGCTCAAAAAAAAGGAGACTGGCAATGCCATAATGGCATCACCCCAAACATTTTCATTTGATGGACATAAAAAAGAAGGAAAACCAGGTAGACAGGGCTATTCCATAATGCTGCTACTGGTTACAAGTCATGTTTTGAATCAATGCATCACTGCAGGATATTACCTCCATAATATATTGCATCAATACTTCAACAAAGCAGTGTAACTCTCGATACTCCATTGTGCCATAAATCATCTTCCCATCACCAGCGGTAGAATACATTGATTAGCAGGGTGGATATCTGGGAGGAGAAACACATAACTCTCAGGGTGTTTTCGCTTAGTGTTTAAGGAATATGTGGAAAACAAACTTCTAATTCCCTTTCAGAGGAGCACGTGCTGTGTCTGGGAAAGAGGAGCAGCCTCAAATCTTTATTCCCCTGGTTCCCGGTGTGCTGCCATCTCTGCAGAGGAGTATTTCCCATCCCCATGGCAACGGGAAGAGGAACAAAACTTGGCTCTCGGCAGAGGACCCTCTAGATAAAGCTGCCCAGAGGTTTTGGCTTCGTGCAACCCAGGCAGCAGTGCCAGGGCTCCCCTTGGGACCGGAGCTGCCTCTGGACACCTGAAGCAGGTCCCCCCAAGCACAGTTTTGCTTCCCAGCACCCCATTTTTTTCTCTCGAAAATGACTAAAAGTAATAAAAAGAGTTTTGGCGGCACATGCGAAGGAGAGCCCACCCTTCCTCCCAAGGCAGCAGTGACAGATGGAGAGGGTAGGGCAGGGGAATCCTGGCTCCCAGATGGTGTGTGGGAGAAATACGTGCCAGGACAGCTGGGCTGACTGCAAGGAAGATCCTTGCGGTGGCACCCGGCTGAATTGGTGCTGGGGGTGTGGGTTTCAAAGCTCCCTTACACATCTCTCCCCTCTGCACGTGTGATAC
>NW_010125636.1:23178-27016 GCF_000699245.1 Pterocles gutturalis | reverse complement strand
GCCCCTCTTTCCATCACTTTCCTTCCACCTTCCAGCAGTCCCACTGCAGGACATAAAGCAGATATTACTTTTCCTCTGAATCAATGAGAATACCTGCCTGCAGCATCTTCTGCCAGTCCACCTAACACTTTCTCCCTGGATATTTCACCCTTTTTGTCTTAACCTGGGACTGGAGGAAGGTAATGTTTTCCATCAGGTCTGAAGGAAATAGCACACAACTGTAAATCTTGCATGGCAGTCTCTAACTATGTCTCAGAATAAATTAAGTTAAACAAACATGATCATTGAAACCCTAACTGCTAGGAGGTGACAGATCCAATGGTCAGTCTCTCATGTATTTGAATGATAGAATCAGTTCTGCAGGAGAACAAGCAGAGACACTTTGTGGTGCAGAAAGAAACAAGGTGATGCAGATTTCAGATCACTGCTGCTGTATGGGGAGATGGACCTTGCTGGTGGAAATGCTGGACTTCAATACTACAACACTGTCCTCAAGACTGCCTTAAACATACAAAAGTAAATCTTTAAAAATGAAAACTCCAAGGAAAAGGCCCTAACTATTACCTGGTAATCAGCAAGTTATTCAGAGATTCTCTTAATTTTTTCTATGACCACAAATAATGTTAATGCAGAATACTTCCTCTCCAGACTGTCAATGTCTACACAACTGTTCACAGAAGTGCAATGTTCTTTCTTTCAAGAAGACAGGTTGTATGCCAACTATCAAGTGGATGACTTTCTCATCTTGATAACTGGGACTAAACAGCACGTGACTAAAATCTCTCAGAAACATGAGTTCTGAGTGAAGAAGAGTCAGTCATGATTGCTCCAAAACTCCACTTTCCTCTAGGTGAAGCCAAGTCTTAAGTCTATTTTTCAGGAGATTGGAGAAGGTTGGAATAGGAAATCCTTTCAGAATAGCAAATCAGCCATCAGGTGGATTAAGGAAATTAATAAGAAGAGGCTAATGGTGTGGAATAAAAAGACAGGCGAGGAAGATTTATACAAAACATCTATTCTGGAGTAGCTTCAGACGAAGGAAACCCTTTACTATAAATGAAAAGAACACAATCAGAACAAATCTAACGAGTCCATGAATAAAAGACAAAAAAAATATAGTCAAAAGTCAACAAAGGAGCAATCAAATTCCAAAGAAGTTTGTGGCTATTATGTTGTTGGTAACTAACAAAGAGCAAAATTAATTAAATTATTATATTAAATGTTTTTATTTAAATAAGTGAAAGTAACATCTTACTAATTAATTTTCAAAATAATTTGTGCTTCTATATCTATTTTCAAAAGTATCAATCTCAGGCTTTTATATAGTTTGACATTTTTAATATTTAGTGTTCGCAATATTTTCATTGACCAAAATTTGCTGGAGAAGACATAACTTAGTAAGATATTCAAATTCCCAGATATTATAGTAGCAATTGATACTCTTTTTATTTTGGCAGAAAAATATTTAGTCCTATCATGTCCTCTTGAAATTTAAACCTAATTTGAAATGGCACAAATTTAATATATTTCATAGTCTGCTTTTATGTATTTTAATAGTTTCAATTATTAACTCTGATAAATGGCCATAATATACTTCCTTATGGAAAGGACCTTATAATGTGCTGTTAATCCTTTGATTTCTGTATCACAATACATGTTCTCAGCAAGGAAGAGGAAGTTACATCAGCTTCTGTCATCATGCTGCTTTGTTCTCACTCAAACATTTTAATTCTAGACACAGAATCCATCAGCAGGTTAAGTGGACATCCTTTAAGGGTCTTGGTAATCATCTAGCTCCATTTGTTATTTGTGTGTCTTTGCAGACCACAGATGAAGAACAATAAATAAGCATACGCCATCTCTTACCCTCAAACCCCAAGTTTTGTCTGTGGCTCTAACCCAGCCTGTGAAACAACACATCAGCTAAACCTGATCTTTGTTGACAACATCCCCCAGGGGACAGCAGGAGCTTTTAAAAAAGACTCTTCCAGTTGCTTAATCTTCACATATACTTTCAAGGAAATGGATGTAGCATTGTAGTATGCTGGTCACATCAAAGTTAGTTTTAGTTCATGAGTTATGACCACTTTCCAATTCCCCTCTAGATATACATGCACAATGTAAAACACACTTTTCAGTTCATGCTTGATGGATTTCTTGGAGAATGAGGCCATGAATTTTTAACAAGTCTGCAAACATAAAAGCAAATAACGTATATTCTTTTTATTCTTTTCTATGCAATTTGACTAATGAAGTTGTCCCTGTGCTCCCAACAGAAGGATCTTCACCAGCTCAGATACTTGCTCTGCATGGCAAGGCAGTATTTCACACCACTGCCCCGGTCAATGCCTCCCATGATGCAGAGAACAGAAGAAAGGTTGAAGTCAGCTCTCCATTCCAGGTCCATTTTTCCTCTCTGACTGTTTGCCAGAGGACAAAGGAACTTTTCTAACTACTCCAGACTACCTGGATTCCTTGTTGCCTTCAGAGCAAAGATCCTTGAAAAACAAAACTTCGACTAAACTTCTGCAACTGAGGGGTTCCCAGGTTGCTGTTTTAGCTAAGTACAGTCTTGGCCTTTTTTCTCTCTCTCCTCTCCTGAGCTACACCTGGTGCACCTGAGCCAGTAAACTGCTCCCCACTATCACATCAGATGGTAAATAAGCTACCTCAGATTTTATCAGCATGTGTGCAATTGAGTGTGAGGACAGGAGGAACATGCAGGAGTTGGTTCTATTGCTCTATGTATGTTCTCTGGGTTTTGTTTAATTTCATCCCACTTTGGAGCCACACAGGTTAAAAATAAGCTTAGGCATCGTCTGCTCTGCAAATCTGAAAGCAGCTTTAGTGTAGTCAAGACCAGTGCTAAATTCCTGTGAGACTTAATTTCTTCAGTCTACATCCTATAGTTTGACCAGAATAAACAAAAAAAACCCACCCTGTAAGTCTTTTTCTGACTGAAACCACTTGTGCTTTTTCTATTCATTAAAGCTGTGGATTTATGTATTTTATTTCAAGAAAATTAATCTGAGCAGGACTTACATTTTACCTTCACTATTCTACAGCACAGAAAGTAGTGTCACTGTTCAAAAGCTAAAAATGACAATCCTATAGCCGTCCCAAGCCATTATTATTTTCACTGGAATGTAGTTTTCATTTTTGTTACCTTCTGAGATATGAGGTTTTGTGCTGAAAGTATATGCACACACACAACGTCTCATGGAAAAAATGTTCAGATCAGACAGTCCAACCCAAAGATGCTGGTTGATGTATTAATTCCCTTGTGCTGGACACACTCACATCCCCACTGGAGCTGCTGTGGTTTTCCCGGCCATTTTACCCCAGCTGGGCTGGGTGCATAGACCATGGGATGATGGGAGGAGGCGGTGTGCAGGATGCTTTCCTGTCACTTCACAGGGGAACCACAGGAGCTGAGGAGGTGGGACGTGCTGGTCTCTGCAGTGCCTCCAAAGGGGCAGTAATTTCTGGCAGAGAGCAAAGGCACAGGCAGTGTGGCAGCTTCACCCGTGAAACCCCAGAGCCTGGCCGCGGACACAATAGCCTGTGAAGGGATGTTCAGATCCTGGCTTCTGCGAATAAACTTTCTCCCCAAGACAGTGCTTGAGATGCACAGAGAATTTACCGGAGTTAACTTTCCTTCTATCTCAGGAATGTTTTGCTACGAGCTCCAGGGAACAAGGTAAATAGAGAAATTGAAAAACAGAACAACATTGTGGGTCATGCCATAAATTATAGTTTGCAGCAACCTAGGCTCTAATAAGCAAGTGCCTAATCTTTAGTACAGGAGAAATTCCACTAAAAACACTCTCTATGCTCA
>NW_010125636.1:20539-23147 GCF_000699245.1 Pterocles gutturalis | reverse complement strand
CTGCTGAATTTGAGTCTTGGTGACTATTTTTTTCCTGTTGATGTATCCTGAAATTTGCTGATCACATTCACTGCGGGACACCAACAGAGAACCTAATCCAACCTCACAGAAGGTTTAAGTCTGTCTTCTAATCATCAATATGTGTCAGAGCCACAACAGTGATTTCATCTGAAAACTTAGTTTGTCAGCTAATTTTCACATTTATATGTCTGTGAGAAAAGCTCTCAATAGAAATTCCTGTCGATATTTTAAAGTTGTTTCTCCAGGTGTAAGCATGGAGCTGGCCTCGTCCACTCCCACTTACATACAGACTGGTGTTACTGGGGCACCTAAGTAGCTGTCATACCAGTAATTTGCAATCATTCAGGGCAATTAATCTCACCTAACTCTGGTCATCTAGAAGCTCTTCTGGACATAAACAGTGTTTCACAAGTCTCATGTGTGAGGCTCGCTAGTTAACAATGGGAAAGAAACCCTGTGGAGGGGGTCTCTCTCCCTCCCTCCAATTACAATGGAAAAAAGTCTAGATACCACTTTAGGTACTTTATGTATAAACAGCTTAAACAAAACAAGACTACGAAGACTGGGAACCACAGTCACCCAGACATTATAATTAATGAGATATATTTTTTAAATCACATACGTTCTGTCTTCCTCCCTCTGAAATCAGTAGAGATTTTATTTTTATTTCAATTGAGATAATGGGAAATTACTCTAATTAAAACCAACAAACCCAACCCCCTTGCCTTCCCTTGTTTCATTTCATGTTAGGGTTATGGTTGGAAATGAGTAATCAACTACAAAATTCAGCACCAGTTTTTAGACAGTAAGGTGTCTTCAGTACATATACTCACATGTGAGCTGGTGTTTAAGCTGCCATTACAATCAATGGACAACAGGTTAACAAAGCTTAAACGAAATAAGATGAACACTGGTGTCAAATGAATATCTGAGTTATGTAATTGTCCAGTCTAGACAATGGGAAGATTCAGTTGCCTAAATATTGGTGCCATATTAGGTATACCCAGCTACTGCTTCAAAAATGGCCAGACCTTCCAGAATTCCTAGACGTCTTTGATGGCCCAAAATATATGGCAGCAGGTGACACATTTAGGTAAAGCAGTCCCACACCATTGACTTGGGCACCCTTGTCTGTGCTGGAAGCTTATTGACACCCATGTGCAGACACCTGAACTTTCATGCCTGCAAACTGGAACAGAAGTGCATCACGTTTTACAGGCATAATAATATACTGTAGCATTAAAACTTGAATTTACCTTTATTTCACTGCTACCTTTAGCCTCCCAGTGTTTTGTTTCTGTGCTTGCTTCTTAATTGGTGTCACCCATAACTCTCCCAGAGGATGTGAGTCAGGTCTCTCCTCCCAAGGACGTGACCACTGGCAGGCTAATTTGTCTGGGAGGGGCTCATGGATCCAATCAAGCAAATCCAGCTCAATGATTTGTAAACTCAGAGGGCTGGCTGGGATAGATTTATAGACCTCAAAGTTCAACCCAGCACAGACCAGAGAGAAGATCATCAGGAAGCATTATGTATGTTATATCTTCAGGCAAAGATGTTGGAAGAAACAAGTAAAGGAAGTCACAGAAACTTTTTTCCCCCCTACAAGCCTTTTTCAGAATATAGAATGCTTCAGATGTTAAAAATGTGGTTTCCTTCTTGTCACTGTGATAACATTAGTTTTCCTGCTGCTGTGTGACAGCTGGTGCAGACATCAGTTGGAATGCACAGAACATAAGTTTATCACATAAGTTTAAGCTAACCAATCACTCATCTTGCTATAAAATCTAACCCGGTCATCTCCCGTGTGATATCTGGCCACTGGAATGTTAAAGCCGCTACAGCAGCATCTTGGCTAATTGTGCCTATCAGTGAAAATGGATTCCACACAAAAAGGCATCAATTAAAAGTATGAAACTGCAAAAAACAGTCACTTTTAATGCATCATTTATCACAACAACCTGGTGTTCTTTTCTTCAACAATTTTTAGAAATCTCGTTGCCATAACAACTGGATGCAGCCTTTACACAGTGTAGGACAAATCCTGCCCTTGGTGACACAGATGCAAATTCAGAATAACTTTGCTGAAATGCCTGGAATGGCAGTGAAGCAAATGCAGACTAACAGAGTCAGAATGGGACCCAGTGTCTCCTTTGTGTAATCATTTTCTTCTCCTTCACCTTGTCAGGAAGACAAGATGTTTTTCTCTTCTACTGTGAGTAAACTCATAATGTAGTGGAATAATCAGAGATAATGACAGCTTAAACCACAACGGAGTGTTACATCCTAAATACCATATTAACTTAAATTTTAAATTTGTCTATTAACAGTTATTTAAAATAGCCAAGGAAAGAGCAAGTAGGAATACATTCTCTCTATTCAGAGGCTACATCTAAATCATATAATATAATTAATATCTTGCCAAACAGTAAGACATAATGAAGTGTAAATTCAGACTTGTTTGGCTAAATAGAAATATATTCTCACTGAAATAAATGCATAGGAGGATCCTGCCTCTCATTACATAGAGCAGGACCCCATGCAGACAAACCCTATCTATTTGAATGGAACTTATTTCAAAGACATC
>NW_010125636.1:0-20443 GCF_000699245.1 Pterocles gutturalis | reverse complement strand
AGAGTCCAGGAGGAAAGAGGGGATTTCTTCTGTCTGAATTGTTCTTACAGAAGCACTTTACAGACTGACAACCAAATAACATTTTAATTTATTATAATAGCAATCAGAAACCCAGTTGAACAAGTGCTTTGGAACTTGGTAAAGCTAAATCTGTTACAGTGATACTGTAAGGATAGCTTTAACCTTCATTCTGTTACAAAACCAAATGAAGTCGCCAGGCAAATACCATAGGTAGGCTGGAGAGAGGGATATGCAGAATTTAAAAGACAAGGAATTCTTTACATGCAGTCCACACACCTGCAAAATTCTATACAGTACTGATACATTTCCCCTATTAAATTAAAAAAATATGGAGCTGCTGTCCTTGACAATAGCTCTTCACATTTTAAGGCTTTCTCTGGATTAAAGGATAGCTAAAGAGCTACAAAACCTAGCAGCAAGAAGGGAGGTGATTTGCTACATTCAGAGCAATCTCAGAATAATGTCATTTTAGAAATGAATTTTGCAAGCAAACCTAATAGCAGGCATTGCTAGTGCTCAGATGTGACTCTGAAGATTGATGCATCAACATTGCACTGAAGCACTATAAGAGCCTCAGAAAAACAGATTAGCAAGGTTTGTTACCCAATGAAAATGCAAGATTATAAGCAAAAAAAGTGCCTGGCCAGGACATCAAGAGGGCAATTACTTTGTCTGTCTGCCCAAAGGCAAGATCATCAGTAACTACATCGTTCCAGATAGCTTTTTATTCAGCTTCCACAAAAGAGGCTTCATGATTTCCAGCTACTCAACTTCAATGGCTTGTTATTTTTACCATTAGAAGGCTCTATGGTGCATTTGAGGGTGTGATTCCAGCAAGGACAGGTATTACTGCATTATCTTTACTGCGAGCTCAGGCATTAAGAACAGTGGAAGCACATCAACACAGGTTGCATTGGCCAAGCTTTGACTGGATGTCCATTAGTAGCAACAAAAGCCCACTACAGTTTTGCTGGTGTTTATTAAAACCAACAGATCGGCTGTGAGTATTTTGTTCCCACTGCCTCTCTTCTACTAGAGGTTTGATTTTATTTTCTTTGAGGCTCTGATGTTTCATAGTTCTCTCTTTCAACTGCTGTGGCAAATGATGAACACCATGGTTTCCAAGCACTTCTCCAGATTGTTTTCAGGTTGATTCGGAATCAACTTGCAGGTGACTGACCGGTGCTGTACTGCACAGTGTGTGTACTAATAGGAAGCAGGCAAAATAATAGGATTAAATAGTTCTCTCATGTTTCATGGCAGACTAATTTCTGTGACTCTGTACAATGAGTTTCACTGCATTGTAACACAAGAGGGAAAACGGATAATTTCAGAAAAGGTGAACCTAGATCGGGAACCCTCCTTCAAA
Source organism: Pterocles gutturalis (assembly GCF_000699245.1). Classification (NCBI taxonomy): domain Eukaryota; kingdom Metazoa; phylum Chordata; class Aves; order Pterocliformes; family Pteroclidae; genus Pterocles; species Pterocles gutturalis. Next base: position 19,053 of record NW_010125636.1, on the reverse strand, counting down.
ACATAAAGAAGGGATGTTAAAATGAAACATCCAAGCACAGAATCAAATTGGATAGAGGTACTGGACCAGATGTGAACCATCTCCCACAGTGAGCCCAGTCCTTCAGAGCAAACTCTGAATATCAAAACAATAGTGGAAGACCAACACAATGTTTTTATAGACAAAGAAAATGACTAATTGATGGCCTGTTGTTGGCATTAACATGTGGATAAGGCCCCATTGGCAGTAAAACCTCTTCTTGGCATCTTACATTTGCATGGTGGTAGAGTGTCCATCCTCGTGCCTGCTGGGTAATTTTACCAGACCCAAAAAGGATGTGCAAAGAGTGAATGTAAATGGCAGTGAGTGTAAAGATGATGATTCAAGATAGTTGCTGCAGAAGCACCTGGTGGTAGGGTCTTCATGACGGGCATGGTGAAAACAAGGTCTGCACTTGACATTGCTGATAAAACATTGAGAATAGAAACATTACCTGTGAAGAAAGAAGCCACAGAACTTGTTGAAGAAGTGGAGAAAACATCTTACAGAGAAAATTTAAAGACTACATCTATCTAAAAACCTAACACCAGCTTGAAATTCCTAGGTTAGTTGTTTTGACATCTGATACATACTCAAGAGGGGCAGGGGGAGGCAAGGCAACACACTTCACAAGCCTTAAATCATCACCTGGATGTACCTCCCCCTTTCCTTTCTTCTAGAGAAGATAACTTCTCAACATAAGCATCTCATTTCCAGTGGGATATGCTCAGGGAACAGAGTCAAACCTGCATCACTGACCAAAAACACTGATTTTGGAAAATACAGGAAAGATGGGGAGGCACTCTTTATCAGGGAGTTTAGTGATAGGATGAGGGGTAACAGTTTTAAGCTGAAAGAGGGTAAATTTAGATGAGATATTAGGAAAAAATATTTTACTGTGAGGGTGGTGAGGCACTGGAACAAGTTGCCCAAATGAGTTGTGGATGCCCCATCCCTGGAAGTGCACAAGGCCAGGCTGGATGAGGCTTTGAGCAACCTCAATGGTCTAGTGGAAGGCATCCCTGCCCATGGCAGGGAGGCTGTAACTAGGTGATCTTTAAGGTCCATTCCAACACAAAACATTCTATGATTCTATGATTTTATTACAGTGTTCAGTAGTTTCAGAGGAAGAAGATAGGAAGTGCAACAGAGTTCTCCAAACAGAGCAGAAAGACATCTCATAGACTGTGCTGTGTGAGAGTGATTCACCGCTTGAACAAATTACCAAAGGCTTTTTAGTCCAAAAGCCTCAAAGACACTGATCCGCTAATGCTTCCCGAGTATAACACTTACTGCAGTGGCACCATTCTTTGTTGGTCATTAGGCACTGCTAATAAATGTGATGGAGGGAATCTTTATTTTATAACACTTTTAAAACAAAACCAGAAGCCAAACAGGAGTCATTACATTCTGTACAGCAGCAGTGAGTAAAATGATGTGACCTATAGATCAGAGGAAATAATCAGTTTAAAAAAAAATATGAAAGAATCATAGAAAATATGTCTGAAAGGGATTTCAAGAGATCCTCCAGTATGCCTTCTGTTCCCAAGTCAGGATGTGCTGCTTCTTTTGACATTCCTGAAAAATGTTTATCTAACACCTATTCTTAAAAAATGCTACTAATAAAGATTTCACACCCTCTGGAGACAAACTATTTCCCAATTTAACTTAAAATTCCCCTGCAGCAATTTAAAATGGTTCCTTCTAGCCGTAAGATCTACACAAATTTCCCTCTTTTTATTCCCCTTCTTTTGAACCCAGCTCCCTATTTCAAGTAACACAAATCTGAATAAGTCAGTAATATACTAATTTATACTCTTCACAGTCCTACTGAAATCAGTTGCTTCCAACAGTGCAAAACTCAGTATGTAATTAAACCTGTAAGATTCTATCTTAATACCGACATAAAGGTATAATTTCATGCAGACCTGTTCTTTATGCCAAACTTGATATCTGTTATGTAATTCTGTTACAATTTGTCCACCACATGTTATAATGTCAAATGATTTATTGCCTTCTATCTGTGAAATCTAAGCCTTCAGTAATTTTCTGTTACAACAGAATTTCTCTTCCATATTTATCTTTTTTTTTTTTTTTAACAGAAAATGACTTTCAACTGAACTTCTTTGTATGGCCATCTGCATAATTACTGTGACTCTTACTGAACCAGCAGCTTGCAGATTACTAACTGGATTCTGCTCCTCCTGGTATCATTGGGAGTTCTGCCATTGACTTCAGCGGAAGATGGATTAGACTCCCTGAAAGAGCCTTATTATTGGATAACTCAAAGCTCTGGTGAGAATTGACATTGGTATATTGACAACAGCTTGCTTCTTATTTTAATTTAGAATCTCTTAATTGGCTTAACTAGCCACTTTGTTTTGTGTGATGATTCTGTATCTCTGAATGCAATTTTCTATGATTAAATAGGAAATGTTTCCTTCCTCAATTGACACACAACAGGAACAGTAAACTGCTTTTGAGCTAAAAACCAAATTCCAATTTACATGCTGCAAAAGCATCTTTTCATGTGCCAAGAATCTCTGGGTGAAGAAGGTAACGTCATAGGTGAGGGACTGGATGGAGGGAGGTGTGAGGAAGAGGGAGTTCAGTCTGGGAACTGTGAGTTCAAGAAAAATTAACCAGTCTATTTCTTATCCAGGTTTGTGGCTCAGGTGGAAACAAAGAGGATTCAAAAGGCTGCACCTACACTCCCTGCTCTGGGAAGATGCCATCTTCACAGGTGTGTACTCTTGAAGCCTGTGTGATTCAATGTAAGGCTGTTGGTTCACACCAGCCGGGGATGAACAAAGACATTCGCTACCCAAGCTGAGGTTCAGGTCCTTCATAGGCAGCAGTTGAGGAGCTCCCACTCACAGTTCGCTGGGGTAGCCCATGGCTCAGCTCCCACCTGCTTTGAGCTGCCCCAGCAAATCTCCTAATTTAAATAACCAGATTTTGGTCTTCTGCCCTAAAAGACAAGACAGCCTTTAATCTCTCTCATCAGAACAGAGGAGCAGGCAGGAAAGTGCCCTTGCCATGATATAGGAGGAACTTCCTGAGGAGGGGGATGCTATGGCCCTCTTGGAGAGATGGATCCAGGCTGGCTCCACAGGAGCAGGCTGCAGGTGTCCAGATGAGATTCAGTGGGAGACACTAATGTTCAATTTGTCTTTCAAAATCCAAAGAAATTTATTTTTATTTGGACTGGGCTTCTGGGCTCAGGTTTCCCCCTGTGGCTGGCACTGAACTACTTTAATGAGATAAATTATATTTCATAGAATCATAGAATCATTAAGGTTGGAAAAAGACCTCAAGGATCATCAAGTCCAACCGTCAGCCCAACACCACCTAACCCACTAAACCATGTCCCTAAGGCTCCAGGGTGCCTAGTCAACCTTTTTTTTTTTTTTTTTAATGTCACCTTATTTTTAACGTGATTCACAACAGGGAAAAAACGTGCTCCAGAGCAATTCCAGATCAAGTTTGCATTGTTTTCAGCCAGCCTCATACTGGGCAAATAGTTCCTAAATAATCCATATGATATCTCAGGTTTTATCCATAATTTACTCTGAATAGATTCAGGAATACTTGCCCCAGTCATTTCCCAGGCAGTGATCCAGCAAGTGATACAAAAGCATCATATATTCAGATTACAAGTAGGGAAGCAATTTAACAGTTGTTCAGATTTTGAAATTCTTTAGACCAGCTTGCTCGTTTTTTGCTCTTACTTTGTTCTTCTTTGAAGTAGATCCATTCTGTTGTTCATGACACAGGAAAATAACTGTCCCATCAGTCTTGCAACACATAAAAAAATGGAATTGTACATCCCCCTGCTGGAAAGATATTTTGAGTATGCATAAGGCATTACACCACCACCTGATCCTTGCTAACCCGGCAGCTTGGAAAGCAAACCAGACTGATATGTATTGAATTCCTCCACTTTCTCAGCTCAGTTACTGAGCAGTCCACCTATGGGAATCCCTTTTAAAGAAACAGATAATTTTTACTTACAAAATATACTTGTCTTGCAACAGAGCACAGAATTGCTGCAGATTCTATTCGGTAGAATCTGACAAATTAATGCCTTTACAGGGAAAAAAAAAAAAAAAGTTAAAAATCAGAGCTATGAAACTAGGGTGATAAAATTGCCTTCAAAATCTTTATGATGGAAGAAAAATCCTATTGATTCCTGTAGTGTTTCATTAAACTCAATTTTATGAAGAAGTATTTTTAAATGTCTGTCTGTTCAAAGAATATGAAAGCTGGGTGGTTGGGGTCTTTTTCCCCAAAGATATTGTTGCTGTAAGGCATTGTGTTATTGGTTGTGCTAAGCAAGCTGTGACATCCATCAAGATTAATGTGTTTAATGCATACCTGGTGACACAGTTTGAAGTGGTATTATTGTAGGTATAAAATCCTGATCAAACTTACCTACAGAAAATCTTAGTGCAGTAATTGTATTTCTTTGCTCCTTACTAAAATTGGAGCTGCTGCCTGGAAGCATGCAAGCATTTAATTTTGTCACACAATTCCCTCAATTTCAGGCCATGGTAAGTAACACTTTCGGTACATGTCAGCTGTCAATTCCTGTTGGAGCATCCAGCTATTACATGGTTTAGATGTAGCTGCCTGACAATTAATGCTGTATGTTGTGAATTCATCACTCCAAAAATGGAGGAAGAAATTGAATAGTAAGGTTTCTGTATGAATTAACTCAACCTGCAAAATTATTTTTCTGAAAGCTTTACCGCTGTACGTGCTTCTGCTGGAGAAGAGCACAGAGCTCGCTGTCTAGGTAAGTGCACTGGAGGAGCAGAGATAAATCTCCTCTGACCAAGTGAAGAGAGACCTCTACAGGTGTTTGGATTTTTTCCATCCAAACACCTTTGGAAGTTGTTCCCTGAAACTCTTAAGCAAAAGATGTGCCCAGGGTTCAGCTGCCAAGTCAGAGGAGGTGGGAGAAGACCCCGGCCATGCTCCTGAGCAGATCTGTGCTACCCTCCTCGGTGCCACCTGAGGTGCAATCCCCCCTGGGCTGCCACGGTCCTACCCTGGGGACCTCAGCCCCATGGGCCAGACGTCTGTATGGGGGGATGCATAAGCAAGTGACCCCTAGACCTGCAGCCAGTGGGGTGGGAAACTGTATTCTGCAAACTGGCAGAGGGCTGTGCTGGGGCAGGGTGTGCTCGGCTCTGCGGCAGAGCTAATTAAAGGCCAGACGAGCTTTTAAACAACCAGCTTTATTATGCTTCTCCATGAGGCATACTGGGACTCAAGTTGCTTATTATTATAACTGCTTTGGAGTATGCACAAAGGCCCCAGAGACAGCAAAAATAGAAGGAAGCACACATTGCTATGGTTTTGCAGCACGTAATATCTGCTTCTTCTGAAGAGCTCAATCCATTTCCATAGGTAGCAGCCCCTACTGACAATACCCTTTGCTGCCTGAACAGCACAGTAGGGTGTAACCTTGATGCAGCTCTTTTTGTATATTTTGGAAAGCATGCTATCTTCCTCCATATAACTGATGTTTATTGGCAGAACTAAAGGCAGCCTAATGGAAAGCATGAACATCATTTACAGCTGTACTTTCTGCACCAGCCTTCAAATTGTTCTCCTCTCACAGGTATCAGCAAGCCTTGCATCACTAAACATGCTGGCAAATAAATGAGACATGTAAGAGAGGAGAAATGCTAACTGCTGTTTCTCTGACAGGAATACTAAAGGCAGCATTGGAAAGCAGAGCTAAAAGCTGCTGACCCTTTACAGCACTTCTGCGGTCTGGGTGCAAGAATAAAGCCTGTAAGAATGTCATCAGCCTCCTTTCTAAATTTCCCCAAGTTCATTAGGTCTTAATCTACAGATGTCAATATTTTTCCAGACGTTGTAAATGAGCACAGATGCTACAAAAAAATTAAGGCCAAATTAGGAGCAGTATTTACTTTTCATAATAACCACTTGTGCCCTGAAAGATCAGTATTCTGAAGTTTCTCGTGCACAAACAAGATCAATGGGTTGCTGTTGGACACTTTTCAGTCATCAAGAGTAAAAACACATTGATGGAGCTGCATACTGGAGACTAATGAAAACTAAATATTCTGTTGCAGAGAGTAAAGATGAAAAGACAGTACTCCAGGGAAAACACAAACGACGAAAAAAGAAAGCAAATAAACCCTAACTTAAAAAAATGAAGAGTACAAAAAGCAAAGGGTTTTCCCTTTCTAAATCTGTTTTTCTCATCAGTGTCTCCACAGGCTCCATAGTGCTGCTGTTCCTGCAGACACACACTGCTCTGGATGATATCTGGAATTGTCATATATGTTCGTACACAATTGCTGACTGTCTAAGATGTGGCTGCGTTGGACAGGAATTCACAAGACCTCTGTTACAACAACTCACAGCCACAGCATTGACGTCTGGCCTTGAGCAAGCTCCTCAATCAATCCTCTGCTCAGCTGTAAAATTGGTGGAACAAATCTGCCCTGGCAACGGCTGGTTTCTCTTTTCTTTTGTCATCTGAAGCTTTTAGGAAAGGTATTACAAGCACTTAGACAAAGTTTATTGTAAAATTCCCATAAATTTAAATGCCAATCAGTAAACAAGGGACAAAATATTACCATCATAAGATAATTACATTAATATACTCCTTGGTCATAGTGCATATTCACAGGTATGCTATACTGTATACTACCATATTCTCACAGGCTGTTTTATTTTTTAATGAGTTTGTATAAGTAAATAATTGTGCTACACCATAATAAATCACAAAATCATCTAGAGAAAGCCAGATCTGCTACTGTGTAGAGTCGAGTCTAGAAAGAAGGTAGGGGCTCACACATGTGGACCCGAACAGACAACCTTGGGGACCTGGAGGCACAGTCATCCCCTGGATCACCCCCAGTTAAAGTACTAGGGGAGATATGCCGTGTAGGAGTACTCTATGGACTGTCTGTAATTATGTACCACATCTCACTGGAAAAAGTGTGAGAGGACCTTTTTATTTCATATCATTCAGAAAATGACAGTTTCCAGTCTACTTAGGCTTGCTGCTTCTTTGTTGTACTGCATCTGGATTTCCTACCTCTCTCTCTCTCAGGCCTTTTTTCAAGCAAGAGCATGCCCTAAGCCAGTGTCGGTGTGAAGTGCATAAATCTGCTGTTCCCCTACTCATGAAATTTGCATGGCCATTGCACTGCCAGATGCTGCCTGTGTTCCCGGGGCTGGGAAAGCTAAATCAAAATAGCCACTGCAGCACACTGTGCTAAGCACAGATACAGCACATTTCAAGATAACATTTTACCTGGCTGTCTTCCTTTGAAAGAGGGCTGAAATTGTCATTTTTAGCAAGTAACTGCTCCTTTGGGTCTGCTAGCCCTACCTGAGTGCTACCAGTTGTGCTGTCCCACAGTGCTGCTTCAGAGATGCTTGGGGACAGGCGTTGCGTGGAAGACGGGTGCTGTGAGGAAGCAGCAAAGGAGCTGGGCACCCAGTTAGTACTGGGCCTTTTACAGCACAGCATGGGTGAGGACCAGGTGTCTCAGTCTTTTGTTTCCATCAGCCTAATCACAGGCTACTAGAGAGTTTGAAAATGCTCCATCATGACAAAGAAAACTGTATTCTGTGTCCCCATCTATCTATGCGTGATGTTCCTGCAAGCAGCAGGGTTTCAATCCACTTCTATATTTTATCATGTAGCAACACTTCTCCAAGCCCATGTGTTGACTACTGGATATTCATAATGATATAATTATTCATCCTTCAGATAGCTTGTAAATTAATAGTACACTTCTAGAAATTCTATTACTTGATATTCATGCAGGTCCACACATTCAAGCCCACCTTGTCCATTAATTTCAATGAAATGCTTGAATTCATACTCCATGTCTTTATATTCTTGTACTTTTTGATTCAATTGCTAAAGGTCAGCAACGAGGTTTTTAGCATCAATAGTGATCTAAATATAGGTCCCTACATTTAAGAGCGGCATTTGCGAAAAAACTACTTAAGTGCTTAGGTACTTGAAAGACCAGGGATGTCAAAGTTTTGCATGGCTTAGGACACTGTTGTTGTTGTGGGGTTGAGCATCATCCTCAACACCTGCTTGAAACTTAAGCTTACATGGGATACATGCATTGGCCTCACGGTGGCTATATGTCCTGAGAGGCCCATTCCAGCAGACACATAAAGTATGTGCAACCATTCTGATAATGTGACATTCAGTCACTTACATTTACTGGTGAGCACCCCAGCTAACAAGACAGGAGTTACTCTAAATCGGTTTCTCTATAATTCAAATACATCATCAGTCAGCTAGCAGCTAGCCAGCTAATTATTTAAGTTAATTATACTATGATATCCTAATATTTATGCACAGACCTAAAATCTTCTCTTTCAGAGGAGTTCAGCAATTACATGAAACCTGTCATAATCAATGAACAGAGTCAACAGCTGATAACACGCTTCACAGCATACCCCCTCCCAAAAAAGCCATTTCACCCAAAGTACTCTATCCTGTGCAAACATACTCAGTGTCCACTGTTTACATTTCCTGTAGGGATTTACTAATGAGCTGCATTTATAGACATCCCTTATATAGTTATATAAGAGTAAAATTTGCAAAGTCTACGCTTTTCAAAGGTTTTACAGTATAAACCTCTCTAGCCAGTTTTCAGGGAAAATGTCATCTACTGTGGCTAAATTACATGTTTAAAATACAATTAAATATCAGCCTGGCCATACTGTCTTGTCCAAACCACAGTGAGGAGCAGAATTAATGCTCAAGCAGATATTGTACTATTATGTAGACAATCAGAGGTCTGTATCTGTTCAAGCCCACAAGTATAAAAGTATCTGCATTAGTGAGAAGTGTTGTGCATTTGCATTCTAACTAAAGACCTAAAACTACTTCAACTGCAGAGTGGTTAGTCTCTGTTATACTGTTACACAAAGCGTATGGGGATACTGTGCCATCCAAATAGCCCATGGTCATATTGGTCATCCATTAGGTTTGCTGTCATATGTAGAGTCATGACTATAAGAAGAAAAATGTTACAAATAATGAACATTTCATATCTCATGACTAAATGGATCAATCTGTCTGTCTATCTAGTCATCTATCAATTGCTTTATCTATCTGTCATGTTTTAAGGACCCAGCAAACAGAACAAAACAGCCTGATACCTAAAAACCACGTCTCTGCTACTTAAAGTTTACAACAGAAACATGACTGAAAACTGCAGACCTGAAAAGGGGAAAGAACATGAATGCAGGATTATGCCCAGTCATAAAAAAAGACAAAAAAAACTCCAAGGGGAAGGATATTCTAGCCTGATCCCTCTGCCTTGGCCAGGAGCAGGAAAGACCCAGCTCTGGAAGCTCATCAGAGCATGTCAAGCCCAAGGCAGGCTGCAGAAGCTGGTTTGGGCTGACCCGGAAAGCTGTGGCAATGTTGGAGCACCACAAGAAATTTCTTGATATTAAGCATAAACTCAATAACTTTTCTATATTTTTTGTAACATAATTCCATAGTGGCAAATTTGTGTTTTCAAATAAACAAATGGTTTTATCTCTGAGTCTTGTGTAATGCTGGATTTGACCGTAACTAGTATAATACCGGCTTGATATGACACTCCCTCCCACTTGTTGTCATCATTGTTCCAGAGTGGAGAAGGGTGTATCTGGCCTGCTAAATTGTGAGATTCTCAAAAATGTCTGGCATTACCAACCCCTGAAATGCAGATGTTAGCAAATTTTGGACAAGTGTCTTTCTTGGCAGGAGTCTGCTTGAGTCTCTTAAGAAAGTGGCAAGATAATGAAAGAATGAGATATGTGAGTCACTGTAGGATGAGCCTGTGAATGTCTGAACCCTAACAACTCTTGCTTTCCTAGCTATGGATTTTTTATAAAACTCATAGAAACATAACTACTTTTAGATCCAGATCCCTCAAATGATGGAAATGTGCATGGACACACAGACCTGCATAACTTTTGTTTCCTGGGGAAACCGGATGTAAGGGGGGGAAAAAAGAGGTGGGAAAAAAAGGCAAACTAGTGCCTTCTTTTTGCATAAACATGTAGCTGTTACTGAAACATAATGGAAGATGGCCACACTCAACACCTTCATCAGCAAGCAAAGGACTGGATCCAGTCAAATCACCAGGCTTTGGAGAAGAGAAACGCTTTGCTCCTCCTTCCCCCTTGAACTTTAACGAAGACTGAGAAGCTCAAAGAACCACAGAGCACATAAAAGAAAAGCGGCTTTTTAATGAAATTCTTCCTCGGGGCATTATTTTTTTTACCTGCATTCCCAAGGTGATTGATTAGACGTATTTGATCGCTGCCTGCGTGCCTGTGTCTCTCCTGCTTCCCAAATGTTTTAGAAACCTTTTAGTCGATTTCAAACAAATCAAATCTCATTAAAAAATCCCAAAAGCTCCATGGAAGCAGGTGGCCAAGGGGGACTCCCTGAGGTTGTTATAAAAGAACAGCAGCATGTGGCAGGGCAGAGGACGAGCCACCCTGTGCTCAACTTCAGGGGGTTCCTTTGTGGGAGCCCCATGATGCCAACCTGCTGCATCTTGCTCCTTCTCAGGCATCTCCTTGACCAGCCAGGGGATGGGGGGCTGCAGAAAAGCAGCCTTTGGTGCTGCCACTTATAACTCTTTCCTCTCCTGGTGTTTTGTATTTCTTTATGACCATAATATTTTACCTGGACTTTGTTTATCTCTAGCTGTAGCCATTTGTTTCTAATCCCCTGATTCTTTAACTAAGGCTGTCTAAATTTATTAATGTAATTTTTGGTATCATTGCTTTTTTTTTTTTTTTTTTTTTTTTGGTGTTGTAAGTTGCAGGCATAGCTCTAGACACTGTATGACTGCTTAATTTGAAGTAAAAATGTACCTAACATAGTTTTTCTTTTGTCTTTTGGGGCTTATGAGTTTATTCTAAATTACGAATGCTTCCTGTTTTTCATTTAAGATGTAATTCACTGTCTGAACAACCTATCAATTTTCTGCCAGTTGTGTCATACAGGAGTTCTAAAGTCTTGCAAAAAGTTTATCCAAGCCTTAGTTTACCAATCTGTTTTGGCTATACTTATATGAAGGTCAGTGGTCAATGGAAAAAAATTCCTTGTTTACTGGCTCCTACATTCAGACAGAATTATGAACATGTAAATGTTTCCACAGTGAAGGTGTGCCAAGTTTACATCACATTCCAGGCAAGGGGATCCACAACATTTCAAATGAGAATCTCTAGTGAGAAGCCTTAACAGTGGGTCCCAGGTATGGGAGTGTTATTGTCTCTCTGATGTAAAGAGAAAAGGAAAGATTTAGGGAGGTAAAAAAATCCAGGAGTATCCCCAAGACGGAGTGCCAATGGAGTCATTTCATGGCAGGTCAAAGGACTGACCTCCCTGTGCACACAGGCATGTATCTCACACTGGACATTACTGAGAGGAAATGCCCCAACCAAATGAAGCCAAAGCTGAATTTTCCTCACAAATGTGCTTCTCCTAAATCTCCTGTGCTTAACTGTGCAACTACTTTTTAGTAATATGCAGTAGTTAAGGAGAATAATTTGATTTATATCTGTCCTACTTTGCAGTCAAATACACAATTCATTATTCAAATATCCCCTGCTCAAGATGAGGTGTAACTGGGAAGGAAGAAATGCTTACTAAATGGCTCCACAATTGCATCTGTGTCTTGTGAGCAGCTGGTGGCAATGAACTGTTATTAATTTTATTATGTATGTTGTAGTTGCTGGAAGCAAGTTGGACACAAAGCTGTAAACAACAAGGTGTATAGAATAGAAATGGCTTCCCTGTTGTTAGCTGCATCTTCTCAGTAAAGGCTCTTTTTCTTCCTCTCCCCTTTTAATCTGTGTTAACAGACAATGAATTTTCCTGTTATTCTCAGGATGCCAAAACAGTCCCAACTCTGGAATCCTCTCTCATGATCCCACCTGGCTGGGTCACCAAGACCAAATATTAAGTGTTGCAGGAGAGGCAACCTGCTTCTCCTCCTTTCTGTTCTTGCTTTCCTCATGCAAAATCCACAGTCTTTCCAGTGCTCTGTTTTATCATCAAGAGCAAGAAATACGTACTGCAGAGACAACTTCTACAGTGATAAAGTCTTCTGTGTAAAGCCTTCAGTTATTTCATGCTTGTGATGAATGGCCTTTTAATGCGTTACTGGGTCTTCAGAGATATTTAGGATACCCCATTGGGTCTTGAAGAGAAAAAGTGACAGTAAATGCCAATTTTCTTCTGGTTTTATTTCATACCCAATGGACTATGAACTGGATTGGAGTCAATGAATCATGCTGGAGTATCGTACAAATCAAGCTGCCTGTACAAAAATAGGACTTGTACAACTTTCTTCTCCTAACAAATTTGTAAGCTAAAAACTTTCGGGTTTGTTACTTGTTTGTGTGGATCAAATGATCCATTGAAATGAAAAGGAGGAAGACAGCCAATTCCTTCAGTAATAGTTTGGAAGCACAGGTTGGTACTTGGATTTGAAAGCTGATATATTAGTCCAGAGTCACAGAACTGAAGACATTAACAGGCATCCAGTATGATACCAAACTCTTACAAAGCACGTAGGATTTAGTCTATTTTTTTTCTCTATTTCTGTCATGATTGTAAATGGTTACAGACACACAAAGACACGCAGTTAATCACATTCCTTTATTCTCTTGTGCATTGAACTTCTACACTTTGCATGTGAACGTATAGAAGCGAGACGGACTTTGAGCCACTATTTTGACAATTTCATCATTGTTTCAATGAAATTAAGTTGCTGAAGTGAAATAACCATGGCACTCTCATCACATTTTGAAAACAGCTATCTTCCTTTTATGTTTTGAACAGGAAAACATGTTTTGCAGACAAGAGCCCATAATCACCATCAACATCACAATTTCACCTTTTTTTGAAACAAGAGCAAGCAGGAAGAGAAAGAACTCCAAATTAATAGTAGAGTGCAGGTATTTGTCTCACCATGGAGCTTGGATTAACTCAGTTCATCCTCCACCTTAAGAAGCAGTTTGGAGCTATGGCAAGTGAGACAGGAGGGATGAAAATGCCAAGAACAGCAGTACTTCTAGGCCAACAACAATGAAGGCTATTAACACAGCATCGGTAAACACAACAGTTCCAGGGTGGTGACAAAGGGATGAGGGTAAAGCAACACACTGCCCCATTCCTGGAAAACTGCTTGCATTAAAAACCATAAGGTTTAAAAGCAGACAATACGTCTCTGTACAATGCTTCATGATTAAGACTGAAAAAGTAATTTTGTGATGAATAGTGCACTTGATTAATTTAACTCTTTTTCCTGTTCACAGAATATCCAGAAGAAGCTCACAATTACCTCTGATTTATTCATTAATGGAATTTACATGGCACATCTTTTTGCAAGTTTTTACAGACCTCTTTGGATTGATTCAACCTGAAATTGAAACCCCTTTGGTTAGCTGAGACTAGTCACAAATCATACAGGATTACTGTTGCCCCCTGAGTGCATTAGCATGATTCATACTCAAGAGAAGGGTTAACAGGAAATCTTGAAGGAGTTCAGGCTTTCAAAGAGCTGTGTAACAAATGCTATGTTCTAAGCTGCCTTCTTATCCCTTGCACTCCTTCCCCAAAGGGGTACTGCCTCATGCCTGCCAAAGAGACCTCTCCCTGTAGCCCGTATCTAGCAGCAGCAGCCCCAAAAGAATCTTTGCCCATCAGTGGAAAGCACCTCTTTTTCAGAAAGTCCACAGCTTCCTCTAAACAGCAGACACTGTAGAAGTATGCTTGTGCACTTGCAGAGTAATCTTCCATTCTCCAATTGCTGTGGCTATGCCCTAACTAGAGCATTCAAAGTGTTTCCAAGCTCCTGGGTCCAGGCTAGCTAGCTGTCCTGGGTTAAGCTGAGACAGAGTTAACTTTCTTCATAATAGCTAGCAAGAGGCTGTGTTTTGGATTTGGGCTCAGAAGAAAGCTGATAAAAAGCGATGTTTACATGACTGCCAAGGTCTTTTAGCTTCTCTGGCTGTCTGCAGACTGGAGAAGCTGGGAGGGAGCACAGCCCCAGTTACTAGCCCAGGATTTGATCTTAGGTTCGGGATTGAGATCCAGGGTGGCCAATAATCTATTCCATAACATACACGTCATGCCCAGTATATAGGTGAGGACCCTCCGGAAGATTGTCCTTTCTTGGTTCCGGATCTCTTTTGCTCCAGGTCATCTCACTGCAAGTGGTCGCTCTCCCAAGGCCTTCCCCCCTCCCCACCCTGGTCAGCTCTCGGTCTGGGACGCTCGGACTGTTATCTCTGTTCCGTGAGTGCGGTTTCGGTTTCGGGACTCTCCCTGCTCCAGGATCGTTAGCTGGGAACAGGCTGAGCCTTGGTCATTGGGTGGGGGGGCAGTATCACTGTGTATCACTCATCTGTATATTTGTATATAGTATTATTATCAATATTATTGTAGCTTAGTTATTAAATTTTTCTTATCTCAACCCACGAGTCCTTTTTTCCCTTTACCCCTTTAATTCTCTCCCCTACTCTCAGGTGGGGGGGGGAATTGCATGAGTGGGTGTGTGGTTTGGCCCCCAGCCAAGGGCAAACCCCTCAACCCCTCACACTAGCCAAAGTGTCCCCTTGATTGGCATTAATGGAAGATAGGAGTTGGGAGGGATGCTGATGTATGCACCTGCAGCTACATCTAGATGCACTCCGTAGGACTTCCTCATTACAAATCAGTGTTTAAGGATAGAATATTAAACTTAATTTAGCCTGCCATGGCATAGAAATTCCGTTGAAAAATATGAATGAAGTTATGAAAGGAAAAAAACATCTAATGCATTTTAAAGGTCATGGTTTGATTATGAAGTTCTTTCTGAGTCTGCAGTCTAAATTTAAATACTATCATGTGAGATGAAAAAATGAATTGGAGTGACAGTCCTGTGGTATGAGGTAATGTCAGAATGTGAGTGGCTTATCTAATTGTCTACTTACCTGCACCATGGCCACCAAATTAGAAAAAGTTAGAGCACCATTTAGGAACTTTATGTGGCCTTGGTTTACAGACATTAGGCAACCCGGATTCTCTCATATCCATTTGTGTTTTGGTACAACCCTGGCCAGAAATTCCCATTCCTTTCCAGTTGGAACTCAATTGATTTCAGTCTCCTGCTGTTGGTTCAGTGGATGAACAATCTCTACACTACCAGCAAATACTTCTTCATGGAGGTACTTACCACACTTGATCAAGTAATCTCTCAAACTACCCTTTAAGAATAAATAAATTGAACATCTTAATTCCCTTGCTGTGTGAAGCAGGCTTTCTAGATTTCTGGATTATTTTCAGTGCTCTTTGCTAAACCCGCTCTAAACTCCTCCCTTCTTTGCCAAAAGCTAAACACCAAATTTATTCAAATCATGAGACCATTTTTTCCTTAATACTATAGATAGAGATAAAGCCTTTTTTTCAGTCAGAAAGGATTTAGTTAAATTTTCTTCCTTTTTGAAAATCCATAGATTAAAAGTCACCAACGCGTCAAGGTTAAAATGCTGATAAACCTGAGAAATTAATCAAAAAAGTGAAAGGTTACAGCAGTTCTACAACTGGGGTCTGAATTTCCTAAAAGGGGGGAATGAACAGGAAATCTTGAAAACTGATATGGATCCCAGCTTCTTAAACAGATTTTAGGCAGCAAAGAACTGATATTTCTCGTTTCATGCAATAAGTAAGCCTGCTTCCTCCAGAGGGACTCCTCTCTGTCCTAAGAAAATCTGTGTCAGTTCCCAAATGTTCTCCAAACATTTGACACAAAAGGGTAAACTAAGGACAGAGATCCTGCTATAAATTACTTTTTTTCTCTCTTTAGTGGATTTAAATGAGATGTTTATTATCGCCTTAACATTCTTGCAGTGGTTTAGTTCTGTATAATAGCAAAGCCAGTAGTAAGTTAATTAAAAGAGCTATAAAGTCTGAAAGAAGTCAGCAGGTTTCTATGGGTTGCTGATCAAAGGGAAAGTAGTTCTTTTTTAATGGTGCTTTTTTCTTGGTGTTTTAGATACAGTATGTCTCTGTAATCACCTACAATGTTTGCCATGACGACAAAACTAGACAAAACCAATAATTTGAAATAAAATAAGGTTGGAAACAGAATTCACACACGCAAAAAAAAGCAAGCCATTAACTTAAGAAAATCAGACTAGTAATTTATAAGAGCCACCACAGGTCAGTCTAGAACCATAACATTCTGTAATCATATCACCTCAATGACCTAGGTTAAGAATGAGTAATGAAGGACAGAAGTGATGTGTATCAGTACTGTTCTTTCACCGGAGTGGTAGTGACGTATTCATGTAATAATCCTGTTCTGGTGGATGAGATGAAGCTACAGCTATACTGTACTTGAAATGCAAGGAGTTGTGTGCCAATGATATCCCCCAATCAGTTGTCAAGCTTATGTGCACATAGATATTTTTAATGTCTAGATCAGTGAACTGTTCAATTCTGACCATAGACTTTACTTTCACATAATTGCTTTTTGTTAGACTCTTTAAAGAATGGCAGCATTCAATATGATCTATATTCTGTAGGAAAATAAAGCATAATTTTTATTCTTCTCCATAATGTCTTGGAAAGCTTTTTAAAAAATATATATAAACTTTGAAAATGTCTTTATACTCTGAAAGTTTCAGATCACCTAACTGTTTTACTCCTATGCTTTAAACAGTTCCTCTGGTTCAAGTGTGAATGGATTTCTGAAGTAGGGGGACGTTTTTGTGGGGTGTGGGGAAAGAGAAGGTTGTAATTTGTCATGCATACTAACAATGGACACAAAGAAGAGGGAGACATGGCTAGCACAAAGGCAAAAGAGAGATTTGCTTAGCCTCCTGTAATCCTTCCTGTGATTAAAGAAAACAAATTGTATTCAAGAAACAAATACCATTCATGTGTGTCCTGAGGTAAGCCATAGGAAGAAAAAACACAGACTTCTGAATTTTAATTTTCATCTGTTAAACACAGATCCATCATTGTGTCTGTCTCACCTACAAACTATACGATATTATCCCTTTTACACAGGTGTTTTAGTAAACACCTAGGACATTTCTGACAAAGTACTTTTTGCTGTTTCAAGTAAACTAAAACTTTTGTAGAGAGATCTTAATTTGAAAAGTTTTCAGTGGGAAAATTCTGAGGTCAGACTGGGCACAGAAAGAGAAAAAAGACAACATTGTTTTAAATCTATGAATCTGAATTCTTTGATCTAAAAAAAAAGACATTTCAGCACAAGTCATGTTTTGAAAACACTCCGCATGTTTATTGGTTTTCTGATAAGAAATGAAGACAAATATGAAAGTCTGAAAGGTCACAGCAAGAAAGAATTATCAGCCTCCATGCACTTTTTATTTTGAAGTCACTTGCAATTACAAAATGTTTTGCTGGTAAAACCCCCCAGTGATAAGCATTTTTGATGTGCCATACTGATCAGGCAGGCGAGGTAAAAGGTGATAAACTTGAAACAAATAATACATGAGTCTTTTGTATTTTCTGTAAAGAACTTGAGGCAATTTTATTTCCAGCACAGTCATCTTCAAATGTAAACCTATTTTAAATCAGAGTGTGAGAAAAAGAACTTAGGCAGTAACAAATTTTGTGAACAATTTCCTCAGTAAACGTAACCCTGTTTTGCACTGATAAAACCTGGCAAATCAGGCTGATTTTTGCTAATCAACTCAGTTTCCACAAATATGCACAAATTTTTTACATAAAAACCCCTGATGTCTTCGCACACTGTTCACCTTGTTCACTACTCACACTCTTAGATGGGCACTATGTGATGTAAGTGCCCCATTGGCTCTACCTGTTGGGATAGTTCTTAAAAAGCTGAAAAAAGTATGACTAACAATGAAAAGGAATAACAAATTATGATTAGGGAACATTCTCTTCCCTGCATGATTATCCTTGGTGGTGAAAGAAAATGTGTTTTGTACCAAAAGCAAACCAAATACCTGTGCCAAAGATAATTTTAGAAAGCACTTGCAAATAGCACATATTTAATCTGGAGGGAAGAAGAACATCTTAAGAATTCATAAATATTCTTAAGGTTGATCCTGGTGTCTTTAATGAGTTTAGGTTAGTTAATTTATTTCAGACTCTGCACTGATTGCACTGACTGAAATAATACCTTGTGGCTAGATCATGCTGCCTGAATAATAAGCTAGGCTCCTGCCATGAACGAGACAGTCTTGAGTATATCTTAAAGCTTTTGGCTGCATCAGGCAGAAAAACACGTACAGAAATTGAACTATTCTGGAGTAATTTATGAGCACTGTATTTTGATCTAAATAGAAGAGTGTTCACTGCAAGAGTACAAGAGGGCTGTCAGGAGAATCAGGCAGTGAGGTAAGAAGAATGGCTAGAAGGAAGGCATAGCTCCAGCAAATGGTTTTGGGCTTTTAAATCACTGACTTTAGAACTTTTACTTCCTCAACAGACAGTCCAGAAAGACCAAATTTTGTGAATTCACTGAAAGAGAAGGAGCTCTACTATGGCTAATAAAGGGTCTCAGGTAAAGGAAATTGTTCAGAGCAACTGAGTGAAGAAAGACACCTGCTTGTGCTTCAGAAAAATAGCTGATGTTTATAAAATCTCTAGGTATTGGTCAGTTTTCTAGATTCATATACACAGAATTGCACACCTAGTAACCAGCTGAAATCCTTCTCTTCCTAGCTGCTCGCCTTCTGGGCGAGCATGGCTAATGAACACAACAGCTCTGTGGCTCAGAGTAACATCGCATGAATATCCCAGGTACAATAAAGACATACCACCTGGTCTTGGGATGCCTCAGAGGAGGCAGAAGTGCAGTTGCCCTAGGTCACAGATACTAGACTATCAAGATGAATGGAGTATTTCTGTGAAATCATAAAATTCCTGATTAAGAACTAAGTTTTTGAAAATACATATGTGTTTTTGAGATTAGAAATGAGCCTTACGACTTAGAATCATAGAATCATAGAATCATA